>NW_024539356.1:0-112488 GCF_016758775.1 Suillus clintonianus
CCTTTGGACCCAAAGGCAGCTCGATCAGAGACAGCCTGGTCTTCGAAGACTGTATCTAGAGCCAGCGTTTGTTTAGAGTTTGCGAGGAATAAAATATCCCCCTCACCTTATATCTGATGATGATAACCTGTAAGCATTGGGAAGGATCATAGTAGATTGTCATTTGTTACCCACATTGTGCACTTGGCGACATCACAACCACATCGAGATAACAAGGCGCTGCGCTATGATCACATGACATCGTTGGGGCATCGGCAGCTTTGATCCAACGCAGTCCGGCCATATAAAGCTTGATCTGACTTAGGCATTCATGTGGAAATTGTCAACGAAGAAAAAACAATCAAAGGGTACATAGGGCAGGCAAAATTGTAGTGCATTATAATTAATACACAACTAGATAGTGGTGGAGACTTTTAACAACTCAATATTCCCTTGTCACGACTGTTGGGTGTTGCAACCTGTCCCGTTGTGACGATAAGCCGGCAGGTAGTTGCAGCGAGACTGTCACCATTGTGCATTTGGCAGGTTCTATCCAACTTACTCCGGGTATTTAAAGCTTTCTCATTTGGAGTACAATTATGACAGATTTTATACGCATTTTATTTTAGATAATGCTTTGTCAATCTTTATCTTTTTCGCGTCGGATCCCTGATGTCTGACTTCAATTATAGTTTTTCAAAATGCCAAGTGGACTTTGTAAAATTCAACGCGATGGAGATCACGTGGGCAAAATCAGACGGTGCAGTATGTACTAGTATATAGATTATCGCGTCTTCTTGCCGAAAATGTTTGTTGAGTTTTTGACATATAAGATGAGATCTTAGTGTAGAATATTGGCACGTCTGACTTCAATTATAGTTTTTCAAAATGTCAAGTGGACTTGTAAAATTCAACGCGATGGAGATCACGTGGGCAAAATCAGACGGTGCAGTATGTACTAGTATATAGATCGACATGCAAATAAAACCGCGCACAACAGTGGCGGCGGGCAGGTGGACGATGCACCAGTCCTAAAATGGCCGAGCTATTGAAACCGAGCAGCAACGGCAGCGGGAGGCGGGCAGGTGTGTGATGCATCAGTCCTAAAACTGACCAAGCTATTGAAACCGCGCAGAAACGGGGGTGGCGGGAGGCGGGCAGGTGCATGATGCATCAGTCCTAAAACTGACCAAGCTATTGAAACCGCGCAGAAACGGCGGTGGCGGGAGGCGGGCAGGTGCATGATGCATCAGTCCTAAAACTGACCAAGCTATTGAAACCGCGCAGAAACGGCGGTGGCGGGAGGCGGGCAGGTGCATGATGCATCAGTCCTAAAACTGACTAAGCTTGCAGGTGCATGATCGGGAGGTGGGCAGTGATGCATCGAATGAATGCATCATGCCAGTGGGTGCAATATAGGGTGATGCATGCACGGTTATGGGTGATGCATCAGTAATCGTGCATGCATCGCCCTATATTGCTGTGATGCATCAGTATTTGCGGCGCTACAGTTGCAGCACAAATGCATCACCACTACCGTTGCAATCACAGCAATTTATTGCATCACTACGACAAGGACGCCTGCAAAAAGACCTCGGAGGGATATCCAATAAGGCACAAGCTTAAGGTGGCTTGCGACAATATATGCAGTTGTTAATTATAATGCAGGCGCATATATCCTAGCTTACGCCTACACGTCGGGACTCGGCACAGCTTGAAGCTCGAAGTAAAGTATGAATCAAATGATTTGAATTCATGTCCATGATGAAGTCATGAATACGGCGGGATCCCGCTATTAGAAATAATGCAAGTAGACCATCGACCGTAACCCCGTCCCAACCGCTTCAATACTTGATATTTCCACAAATCCAGTTCAATGTCCATCGTCGTTTTCGCCCATCATGCATCATGGATGATACGGAGGAATTCAAGTCCTCCCTTCACTTGATCCATGTCCAATGATACCACTGGAAGCTCCGGAAGCAAGTCCAACCCCGGGGCACTCATTGGGGCAGCAATGCCCACAATCCTCATCGCCGGTCTCATGCAAACCGGGCAAAGAGCGCGAGAACCGTATGCTGAACAAACTGAGCAAACGGCGTGGTTGCAAGGACGAATACTACGAAGTAAACCAGTAAGCAATCGACTTCATCCGTGTGATCGCAGAAATGGTTTGCAATACATACATACAATCTAACATATTTTTTCGGCATTGGCATTTCTGCAAAGGGATGTATGTGCCAGGCTCGTACATGATGTTTGACCCCACGTCCAAGATCTGATCCATCTCAGATACGGTCTTGACCTTCTTAAACTTGTAATATCCATGGATGTCTGTCGGCAATTCATTGAAGACATCAAAGAAGGGAAGTCCTGCTGCAGCATACGTTTTGATGTCAACTGGGGTCGGAGGTGCCATCATCTTGGTGATGTCTTCGAATCGTGCTGCGTTCATGACTTGTACATTGACAATCCCTGCCCTCTCAACGTCCCAGATACGTGGGTTGTTGGGGTCTTTTACGATGACCTGCTTGATCGTTCCCCCAGTGCCGAAACCCATCGGTAGCGCCAAATCCCAACCCTTCACCAAGCCCCCACCCCCTCTCAGTGTCAAGATCACGAAGACTCTTGATTCCTCTTGAATATTGTAGTCTAAAAGCGTCTGGTCTTCTTCAAGTTCTTTTCCAGCAAAATATATCCATTGAATGGACTTCGGAAATCCTTCCTTCTCTTGCAGACGGGATTTGAGAATGTTTATAGTATCAGAATTCTCTGCAAATACAATTATCTTCTTTCCCGTCAAAGTGGAGATTGTGATCCGCATGCTTCCACTGGCAATAGGGAATGGATCGACTCTCAGGTTGGTCATCGTCAATTCGGAGCCGAGGGAAAGTCCAAGCTCGCGGGGAGTACAATAGATATCCCTGCCCTCAAACCTTACCGAACGATGATGGTAAGGCGGAATTACCTCGAATTGTATGCCACCTATCGTCTCCGATCCTGTGATCTGATTCACTCAGTCAGACATTGCTAATGACAAAGACGGCAAGGTTCACCTGATACTCAACCGAAAAACCTGATCCATAAGGAACAGCAACAAATTGCTTAACCATACCCGGACCAGTCGCAATGCCATCGATCCAATGCTGTTCAGGTACGACGATGTAGTCCTGATTTTTGTCGACGCCAATAGCCATGTTCGGAATTTTAGGCTCACCAGTGATGGCATTGATACCACCAACATATATCCGAATAGCAAATTCCGACCTGCATCTGAACTGCAACCACATTGCTTCTCGTTCTATGCCCGCGGCAACGTATGATTGAGAAAGTCACAATCAGAAATGACTAAACTTACGGTACATTGGAAAGAACCAACCGCCCTTCTCTACCATATCTTGTGGAAGGGCGCGAGAGAATTCGGCAACTTTGTAAAGTGGGAAGTTCCCAAGTCCAGGTGGAAGATTGTTTGAACGTCCAGTTTCAGGTACACGGATTGTGCGCCGGAAAAAAATTGCAACGTCATCGATGCGGAGGATTTGGAGGCTGCGATCACCACATGGATCTTCAATGAATGATGCTAGTTTGGGGAGTCGAGGCAGACAATGGTTGAAGAAGGAAATGAGTGACTCGTCCTGGTTCATTTGGAGGTCATTTAGATCATATGATGATTTGCTGGAGGTCAACTTGACGAGCGAATTCCTCAACATGGTTGGAACTTAGGATAAGCAGATAAGAACTTAGCGCTGGCGAAGCGCTGAGGGCTGGGCCTGAGGCTCGACTGGGTTTGAAATTTCTTTCTGCGTAACCCACAACAGCGTAGCAATCCGGTAGAATTCTTGAGCGAGACATCTGCAAGTGTGTCATTGAATGAGACGGTAATGATGATAAATCAATCAGGCTATCACCATGTCATTCATCGGCATTTGTTTTACCGCTATTGTCACCTCTGCGGTTTGTGCTCTCACCTTACACCACTACATTAGCACATTCACTCTGATTTCATAGTATCAGTAACAACTAGTGCGATCCCAAGCACTACAGGAGCTCCCGCAGTACCAGTGTGCAACTTTTCATGCCATTTCTTCTCGATGGAACTTATATGCGATGTAACTTGAGCTGAACATTGTATACTTTCAGCGGGCTTCGAACTCTAGAAGTGCGACAAATACCACCTTCCTCTTCTCCTATGCACGGTACACTGGTTACTCGATGATTCCCACCATTCTCAACGCTAGTTGGATCAGTCGTGGATTTGAGAAGAACGTCGGACTTGGGCTCCATTCTGCACCAGCGTTCCCTGCCATACATGCGATCATCGTATCAAGCAAAGACGAACTTGTGGCCTCTGAACAGTGAAAACGCAACATCAACATCGACACACCCTGCCCTCTCTTGTTCGAACCTTGTACCAGACCCCCCTCGTTCTCCATCGTGCAGCCCAGCAGCAGCAGAGCCTATGGCAGTCCTTGGACCGAAAGTCATTCTATGGTTGGAGGTCCTGTCGTAAGCATTCTGTGGGTGACCGGGGAGGACATAAGTCTGTTTTCTTCGGGAGAGGTTGACTCTTCCTGTTCTATTTCCGGTGCCGTTCCCAAGACCAAGCCCAGACCTCTCCATCCTATTGTGGCGATGAGCAAACAAGGATGAAGGCTTGTCGACACTCAAGCCTCCCTTCAGGCTGAAAAAGAGGTGGCGGTGATAACGGCGACAAAGGTGGGTTGGGTCATGAGGGGTGCTTGTGGTTGGGGGAGGGCTACACGTGGGAGTCCTTGAATTGTGCTGGTGGTGGTAGCGGAGGTTTGGGTGAGCGTGGTTGCCGCCAAAATGCACTAAGACTGACAGGTGAAACCCCTGGGGGAAGAGATTGCGTTTGAGAGCCTTGCGAAAGATATCCTACATACCAAACTCCTAATACATAGGCAGGGTTGAAGACTTGAAGTTCAGGTATCGATGCGGGTTTGCAATTAAATGAGAATAGATAAGTAGAAGGTATCACTGTAGCCCGGAGGACTCACTGCAGCAAAAATCCTTCACTCCAAGTCATTTGTTGTGGGTCGAGACTCGAGAGCTCGAGAGGGGCGGAGCCCAGCGTTAACATTGTGGAAGTGACGTTATGATTAAATGAGTAAATTTCAAGGGCGAATTGCTGTCGCCGTAGAACATCATTCCATTCTGGTTCATCGGCTTCGGTATGGCTGGCAGCAAGATACAGAGTCATGAGATGGTGCTTGCAAAACTAAAGTTTGCTTCCGCTAAGCGACTTTGTTCACACGTCTCGCATTTCAACCTACCCCACTGGTGTGCCATCGACGAATCACTCAGGATGTGCAATTCTGGATGTTGTCGTGCAAGAAGACCAAATCTTCAACGATGTTCACAAGCCACTCAAATTCCTACTTTGGAGTTGGAGTTTGCTCAATGGTTGACGTAACAATGGATTCAGAGAACATCCATGGGCACTAGTGATGTTCCGGCCCGGCTTGGCCCAAAAGCCACGGCTTTGGCCTGGCTTCAGACGGCTCTGGCCTGCAAAAGATCCAAGCCGGGCCAAAGCCGCAAATGACGGCTGGCTTTGGCCTGGCTCTGGCCTGAGCCGCGGCTCGAGTAGGGAATTTGCAATTCTGACAAGACTCACCTGCCAGTGCGCGCCTCAGAATGCAAATCGCGACGATTCACGCTTCGGGCGCAAAATGCTGACGGACGGATTCAGATGGGCTCGCGTTTCCTCATGTGTTTCTTTCGCTGCGTGAGAGAGGAGCTGTCCAGAGTACTGTGTGCGACGGCTGGTACACGGGCCCTGCTGGGGTTGTTCAACTTGATTCAATTTGGCACGAGTCCGTTCGACCTAGCCAAGCAGACCATTCCGAATTTGTGCGCCAACGTTGAAAAAACTATCAAGGTAAGACTGGCGCAAGCAGTAATTAGTAATTGTAATGTGACGTTGAGTTGTATTGACCACGCGGATCACAAGAAGCACAGACCGACTTGTAAGTTGTGTGTGTTGGTCCTCGTTTGTTTGTTTCGAAGTTCAGCATGTGTTATAACTTATTACGAACCAAATTATATACCAAAATTTGGTGTCAAAATGTTCATTGTCGTTGTCGATGGTAGAGGCTAGGAGCCGCGGCTCAGGCCGTCGGCTTTGGCTTTTCAGAATTCCAAGCCGGGCCAAAGCCCTGGTCAGGCCGTCAGTTTGGCCTGGCTTGGCCCGGCCTAATTTGGCCCGGCTTGGCTCGGCCCACGGCTTGAAGCCGGGCCATGCACATCACTAATGGGCACATCATGATTACGGTAAGCCGTGTTTATTTTTTTCTGGCTCTGACGCCATACTTGATTGAATATGAAGTGCACAGTTGGCAACTACTTACCAATCCTTCTGCTGGTCCCTCGCTGGTAGAAATATGACCACGAGGGTGATCCCTGAGCGCTTTACTAGTAGCGCACATTATCTGGTGACTGATCTCCGTGTTCTTACAATTCCGCATGCGCTTAACGTCTCTTTACCCACTACAATCAAACAAAAGGCTTTATTGCCTGTCTGCATGTCACTTCCCTCTCAGGCTCATGTTTTTCATCCCTCATGGGAGCACGGAAAACTCGCTTATCTGCTCTTGTTTGGAGTTCAGCTCAACTGTCTCGGGGATTTTTTATCTATATGGTTTTCCAGGGTCTTGTTTCGACAGGAGCCATGAAGAAACGAATCATGTTAACCCAAGTGTCGACTCCCTTTTCAATGGCTGGTGCGTGTCTTATCTTTGCTTGCTCCCTCACGCTAGCTCATTGTCTCCTGTTTTCTTAACCGACGACAACTCTGGCATGTTTCTTTGGTTCAAGCACGGAGCCTTCTTGCTCTTGGCTCAATGTGCGCAGCTTCTGCTTTGATAATGAACCAATTGCTGGAGCTTCGAGCGTGCCAGCCAGTTAGCCCTCATGTCACTGTCATGACTTGTAGTCACATGTACGCAAGGTCATGTTCTGGGCCCTCACGGAGTCATGCGATCACGCTAGCAAGATTCTGCTCCCCGTTCTCTTCACCGGCGAATATATTGGCGCGCTAATTTGGCTCTGTATTCAGCTCACGTATCACATTCGAAGATACTCATCGAGACCTGCCACCTTCCACCTGCGCCGTAAGCAGAAAATGAAGCTTCTGAGGAGCGCGCTAAACTCGGCCCAAAATCAGGACTTGCATCAAGTCGCATGTGGATACCTGGTTGGAGATATTTTACCATGCATCTTTCTGAAACTTGAAGACTTAATTATAAGAATCAGAAAAGACAGTCACTGTGCCGTTATGGTGAGGGGGTCACGTGTCATAATTGAACATCTCAACCCCTTATTTTTTCTCTTGACATCCGTGGCCACTAGCTTGCAGTACCCACTACGACACTTGATGAATGAAATTCCGATCCGCCTCATCCGCCTATCAGACATGAAGTTTGTCGGCCGTATTGATGTGAAGAAGTGTTTCCGGAGCTCTGTGTATTCAAGTCTGGAATATCATAGTCCCTCCGACCAGATCCGGAACGCTATTCTGTCTCGCCGATGGCTGGATGAGGGAAAGCCCACATATGAAGAGATGAAGGCAGGTACAGCGGCGGGACCAGGATACAAGAAGCTGCAGGCATTCTGTCAAGACGCAGAGGAGTACGGCGTGGAATTTGCGTGATGTGTCGTCAGCTGACCGCCATCCATGGTAGGAACCAACAGGCCTTTCATTTACTGTTCTTGCCTGTGGACCCTCACCTGAATTGAATGGACTTATCGATATATGGAGGTTAGTTACTGAAAATTATAAGAGGAACAAGAGAACGTTGTAATACTCGCCAAATGCAGTTTCACCGCCTACCCACTTTGCGACGATGGTGTGATGGCCGTGTCTATCGTGAGTGTAAACGGTATCTTTCAAGCTCAAGAACACTCACCTCCCGTACTAGTTGGAGCAGCTGTGCTGATGCAGTCTGTCAAAAATGGATCTCCGAATTTCGGAAACATTTCGGACCAAAGGAAGGAGAAGACGAACCAAGGAATGAAGAAGCACTGGGATCAACTTGAATGACAAAAGCACACGCCGGACTCCGAAAGAAGGTGAGGGCCGGACGAGAACCAAATGTAGCTGGAACACCGTGATTTATCATCCAAAAGAAGCCAGGAAGCGGTTCTGAGCAACTGGATGAGGTGATGTATTATTGATACATCATTCTGGACAATGGGTCAGTAATCCACTGGATGTATCGCATGTTTGGGATTATAAGCCATTTCTGACGTATCATTCTAGCGTTATTGGCTGCCAGTGCTATGTACCGGTGTCTTTCATGATTCATCAAATACTAGAAGTTAGCACCTTGGATCGGCTCGCACACTTCGTGGATCCGTGATTCAATCCTTGGCGTATATCAGAATAACACCACGTGGACTTAGCACCGGCGACAAATTTAATGCCTCTGCCAGATACATTTATAATAGCTGCCGGGGCCCAGGTATGCGGGTAGCTGTAAAACACAGCATCGGAGAAGTTTACTTTAAAACCCGCCTGCTGAAGTTCTCTCGCTCATAAAACTTGATGAGTACCGCTCTATATATCGACGCTGACATTCAGGCATCCAAGGTGTGTAGCACGCGAAGTTTCCGATACGTCTCATTGACTTCTGGTCCACCTACATACTAATAGTACTGCAATGGTTTGTGATCTTATCAGAAATTTTTCGAGTGCTGTCTTTTGACTGAATTAATCCAGTTGGAACATTTGCTGTTTTAGTGAGTGCTTTGATTTTCCCTCTTGGGACCATGTACATGACACTAACACACCACTTACATAGGTTTTTGATTATTGCATTACTCTAGAAGCAGAGGTGTGTGCATTCCGCTAATCACAGAATCCTTCAATGACTGCTAGAAAGTCTCAGTGGGTCTGGCACAGGAAATGGACGTTTGTGCGCTTTATATTCACCATATCCCGATACTTGCCATTTGTCGGCATTGGGATGACGTTCGCTGGTGAGCCCCAAATGTTTAAACAGTGACTTTTGGGGAAAACTGCTCATGGAAGACCGGTAGCTGCGCTCAGAACACAATATTATCCTGGTGAAAGTGTGAGTTATGAAATCCTTTATACGCCCAAAACATTCATGAAAAGCTTGTAGTGTGTTGGGTATGGAATGGCGTCCAATGGTTAGTGTGCACAACCGACTGTATTTTAATTCACTCATTCATCCTTTGCTCAGCGTTACACATTATATCCATTGTAGCTGCAGAGGGCATGTGATGTCCTGACTCCTCATCAAGTCCATAATATTAACGTCTTTCTCCCTAGGATTGTTAATAATGAGGATTCATGCTTCATGGAACAGCAAGCGTCTTTTGAGATCCTTACTGGTATTTACCGTAGTAAGTTTCTGGCTTGCCTTTCACGCGAAGACCTGATGTCAAACTAGGATGATCAGATATGCGTGGTCAGCTCTTATATCCTTTCGGAAACTAGCCTAGTACATATCACAATCCAGACTAAATACCCCAACACATTCATAGGTTAGTGTGCTGGTCTTCATCAAGTGACAATTGTGTTCATGACGAGCAGCGGATCCAGGATCCTGCGAATTCATGGGTGGGAGAAATTTTTCCTTTAACTATGTTATATTGTTGTTCTATGAACTGGGTTAGTCGTCTCATCTCTCGAGATTCCTGATTCTTGCACTTACGTACCAGTCAGTTCTCTTCTGCTTGATGCTGTTCATCAGGATCACACGGTACAAGCATACTGTCGGACGGCTCCAACGAACATTTTTCAAGGATACGATGAAATATATGATTGGCATCATTTGTGAGATGATTTTATTTGTCAGTGCTTGCCCGCTGACTTCCTGAACACAATCAAGTCATGTCGTCACTCAGTATATTCTTTGCTATATTTCCCCCGGTGTGTTGTAGTACGCCCGGCTTTGCGTTCATGCACTGATTTTTGGGCACAGCCAACATTGGGTTCTATGACAGACTCGTGAGTACATCAATTAGCGACCTCGCACTAATATGTGCCCTAATATAACATACATCAAGTTCGCAGATTGTTATTCACAGTGTCCTAGCTTCTCGAATACTGTTCAACCTACGAGAAAGTGAAGGGCGCTCGGGAACACAGCCTGAGGTGGACATTTCCGAGATTCAGTTCGAAGGAGGTCAGCTCTCGACATTGAGATTCGGGGATCCTTGAAGATTTTGTGTGTAGTGTAGGGCTGGCCCCAGTATGTATGCTTCCATTGTTAAATATTTAGGGCTACTGGGTTTTGCATGACCGCATTATGGTTGCTAGAAGGAGCTATAAGGAGCAGGACGGTGTGACAATCTTACCGCGAGGATCCTTCTAACTGGAGTCTGCCAACACGATCTTGGATACTATTCATGCACCTGATGCTCAGATAGTCATGCATGATATTATTGTAACTAGAGTACAGACTCCATGCATGTTTCACTGCCATCCTAGTCGTGTAACTAAGGCTTATCATGCATGATGGTTATGGCTACGCAATCTATGAAATCTTCAAATCTATACCTGGTGGCGCGCCACGGCGGCAATCCTCGCTCGTTGTGCATGACAGCGAGCATATCAGCCGTTTTCAAGTTGGGGTGAGAAAACAGACAATACCAGTGTGAGTCGCGGTAGTGTATACTCGTAGTTCGCCAGATTGTGTCGCCAGCCTATCTCCGATGATGCACTGATCATTCAGAACGGGAGGGACTCCAGAAATGTGCATTATACTTTGTAGTGCGACTCGGCATTTGATAGCCGGCGGCGTGAACGCCTATGCCCGGAAAATTGCAACATATATCCGGGTAAGAAACACGCTTTGTGAGAACAGAATATGAAACACCTATACTTACCGCTTCGATGCAATTGCTGTACATGATGTCACGTTATCGCGTGTGTCTATCAAAGTGGTTGTTTTTCGCATTCGTAAGTGCAACCAGGTACTTTGATTGATCGCGAAGTGAGGTACTACAGATGGCGATGATGTGCATCAAGGAGGTGACAGGCGGCGCGATGTTGGATGCCTGGAGGGATGATACCGAACATTGTATGCCAGAATTCTCTAGGCTGATCTGAATGTTTGTTTCAGAACAACATGCTCATGAAACATACGTTGCACAGAATCGACGATAATGAGGTCTCCTGATCTGCGTTCTGAGCTTGAACACGTCGAGAATCCGTGATAGTAAATGCGACGCCGGCGGTTCCTCCCTACATGAAGGACAAGTAAGAAATAACAACCAATTTCTGGATCGGCTTTGATCCGCATTGGTAGGACAACATGCATGCCTGCAGAGTGACCATACCGGAGGTCACAGGTGGTATCATGTGAGACTCGAAGGAGGAGGATGCAGCGTGTGCGGTGATGCAAAGTGCAGCGATACGGTAACTGGATGTGCATGCGATCGTGCTTATTCCGTCGGAGGTTGACCGACGGTCATGCATCTAATGTTGGGTGGAAACACTAGGAGCTAGGCAAGTCGTATACCTAACAGTTGTGAGTGACCGTGAGTCTCGGTGTCAGTGATCAAAACTCAAAATTCAAGGTATGGAGCAGGAACAGTAGAATTTTTCCACGCCCTTGGCGTAGACTGACGTGTCGGTCACCGCGCCCAGGTTTCAAATCCCAACACACCCACCCAAAACATGAAGGTTAGTTTCATTATGTTCTGGTTTCAATACTAGATACTCAATCTACCAGCGACTCCACTGATCGATAAGACACTGCTCAGATGATCATTACCTGCCAGCTATTATTAGAATGAACGGCTGCCCTCCTTCGTCTATGAAGGTCTAGCTAGGGGAGACTATGGGACATTGTACTCATTTATGATTAAACAAGGTATCGTCCTATCTGGATCCTATCAGTTTCGTGCCAGAAGATACCCCTATCGTGTGTGCTCAGTTACGATTCTTTGTGCTGTGTTCAGAGGGGGAGAAACGCCATATCAGATGAGCTCCTGAAAAGGTGAGGCTCGGAGTCTAATTCTTTGCAATGAGGCTGTGACCAACACTATGACACAGTTCCTCGCCATCAACCATCATGATACAAAAAGAGATCCGACACCAAGGGCCCTCGGGGAGGACAGAGTGGTGCAATTCCTGATCCGACGATCTACCAAGGTGTTTACATATAACGATATACGTGGAATTGACAGAGATTCCTGCACTTCGCGCATCTCTCTTCGCCATGTCTTCTGCAACAGGTATCCCGTCTGACACTGCTGCTCTACTGTCAGCACTGTTGGAAGGCATTCTATACGGTGAGTATTGTAATGGGTTAGTCCATGACATGGTCACCTAGAGTTCTCCAGGCTTTTCGGTGCTTATGTTTATGGGTACCATCTGGGCTTTGACATACAACCATCGCATACAGGACGTGAATCGTCCAATCACTGTAGTGGCCATCCTGCTGTTGATGTTGAGTACTGCGGTCAGCTTCTTACCTTTTAACATCCGATATCATCTACTGATATCTCCCAAGCACATCGTCGTGAACATTGTTCGTGTCCAAGATGGATTGATAAAGTATCGTGACACGTTTCCAGGCGGGCCGGTAGCATTCTTCGGAGACGTTTCCCAAGAAACGTATGTGATCAAGCATGCGTTATACATCATCCAAACTCTACTTGCTGATGGGGTAGTTGTGGGTTCATATTTCTATCCGCCGGCGTAAGGCCCTCTGAACTTACCCTATCTGGTAAAGATATATCGCTGCTATGTTGTTTGGCAAACAGTCTGGGTTATCATCCTACCAAGTGTTCTGTGGTGTAGTGTCGCAGGTGAGGTTTGTATCATGCTCAAGAAGTTGTGCTCTGACGTTGTTTCGTAGTGACCGGTGTCAATGCTGTCTACAGCTTTTCGCAAGCCAGCAGAAATCCCACAGACATCTTCACCACGGTGGTCGCAGACTGGGTCACGACATTCATAATCTCGACACTATCCACTAATCTGTTGAGTTCAGGTTAGTACGTTTCTGGGTGAATGCGGTATCGAGAGGCCCTAATTCAATGTATTCAGGATTACTGGCATATCGCATCTGTATGATCGAACGCACTGTTTGTACAGTTCGTACTGTGAAGGGCTCAATTATGCCAATAGCGCGCGTACTTGTTGATGCCGCTGCTTTGTACTCTGTGACACTCCTCGCCAGACTAATATGTTTCGTCTACAACAACAATGGACAGGAGGTTGTGGTAGACATGGTAATTCCGTTATTAACACCTATAATTGAAAAATATTGAGCTTCAATCAACTAGGTCATGCCGATCATATCGATTGCATTCTACATGGTGCTTGTTCGCATCGCAGTCAATGAACAAACTCGCAGTTACCGCTCGATCATCCCAAGACGGGCAAACAATGAACAAGGAGACTTGCGGCGATATCCTAGTGTGTAATGATTCAACCTAAATGTCGTACTATTTTGAGTGGAGATTGGATGAATATTGATATGCTGGAAATGCGAAATATACAGGATGTTATCTGTTCGCGGGGAAATGTGGAATACGGATATTTCTTTGGGATTGGACGGTTGTCCGTATGCTGGGAAACGTGGAATGCGACACCCTACAAAGAAGGGTAGAGGATTCCCGTATTAGATATCATTCTCAAAACGTCGATAAGACGATGCAATCAACTTGAAAAGAAAGGTAGAGAGGTTTGGAGCATTCACTCCAGCGTAAATTTCGGGTTTGATTCAACTTCCCTGTTCTACATCCAGAACAAAATTTATGTGAAGTCTGAATGTACTACATACCATTTACTAATGATGGAGGTGCTTGATGCAACATGCGTGACAAAGTACTGTTGGATCGTTTGGCAAGACTCGAAGAGCGCTCGTACCACTGCAGTAATGGTCAATGATACTTAGCCGCCTCATAATGCTTTCGACCAAATACGCAATCACCCTGGAGCTATATCGTGGGAGTAAATTTGAAAGCTTACTCAATACATACTAAGTATCATACTACCGTATTTCATCTTCTAGTATTGGCCGAGTGGACTGACCAGGATGGTGGCCACTGTCGTCCCTGCACAAGTTTCCCTGTTGGCGAGCTAGAGCGGCTGCGTGACACGAGACGTTTGAAACTCGCTGGTTCTGAAGTATTCCCGCATCTGCATGGCAAGCGACGCACGGTGTGCACGCCACGTAAAAACGCTGAAGGCGGGTGCTTCCTTCTATTTTGTGCGAGCTTCTAAATTAAAATAATGTTCACTCCTCAGGATGTACTCACCAAATGCATATCTGTCCGCCTCGCATTACCGCAGCCCGCTATCTAAACAATTCTGCGTGTCGACTATGTCTGGTCCGATCTTCAACCAATCCACAACACCCACACATATAGAAGAAAGCACGAGGCTTCTTGCTCTGCTTCGCACTGCATGTGTGGTTTTCCTCAAAGGCAGCGGATGGTGTATGTCTGATAGCAACGGGCAGTGGGAAAGCCGCTTTAAACATCACCTTGTGCAAAACTTCTGCAATTACATTTACACACGTCCGAGGCTTCTAATTTTGAAGTGAATGTTTCAGAGACCGGCTGAAACCGGACACGGTAAGTTCTTGTATCATTTCAAAGCTCAGATCTCAGGGTGGGTGACGAGCCGCCAAGTTTGCAATGTCATGAGATGTTAAACGGCTTTGGGGCAAAAAGCTTGTTGCCGGTCCCTTGGAGCTTACGGATCGGCTACCAAAGCCACTCCACAGGCAACCCATATATTCTGTTGGTGCACTTTGACCTATGATGCAGCTATTGCGCGATACAATGAGTGAGTTCAAAATCTAATCTTGACTTCTGCTCACCTTTCTTCCAGAAATTCGACTGTTCCTCCTGCTGCTCGCGTCTCTCCAAGGAGCGTACGCAGTGAACTTTACAGATTGTTTTATCAACTTCAGAAATCATGCGAATCAGACACTCAATGCGTCTGGATTAGTGGATGCCCATGGCGGAAATATAGCAAACACGTCGTCGGAGATATCAAATGCAGTTGCATTCACCTATGACGCGTGTCTTTCGCAGTGTGGTTCTGGAATACAGAAGCCCACTTGGGCAAACATTTCGCAGCAGTTCAGCGCCTGGCTACTACCCTACCTTGCGCTCATTTCTCAGTTACCTTTCGGTGCAAGACACAGAGTTGACAACCTTATGTCGGCCGTCCTCACAGTCGGTTCACCGGTGCTCGCCGGTTACTCGATGATTCTCACCATTCTCAACGCTAGGTGGATCAGTCGTCGGTTTGAGACTGTGTCCTTCCCCAATGCTAGAGACGCTGCCCGGATCCTTATTAGCCTTCAACAAACTCCACTGAAAATAACGAATGAAGACTCGCTACTCAGTTCCCTCGTTGTCCTGCCGGAGAATGATGACTGGTGGCCGACAATCGCCGACTTTCTCGACTACACTCTCACCTGGTCCATCGCATCTGCTACATCCATTGCTTGGGTCGTCGTTGCATACATATTGACTGTCGTTGGCTCACTATCGGACGTTAACGCCAATCTCAACACCAACGGTCAAGGGACGGGGTCGGTTTGGTTGTGGCTTATACCAATCGTTATAGGTTGGCTGCAGTTGTCCCCAAAGTGCGACTATGTACGCATTAAACGGGCCATGGACAACGCAGATGCAATGGCATTTGTAGCTACCCATAATGGAGTCAAAAAGGCGTCAGCCCTTTCCGAAAGACGGGCAATATCTATTGATTCCACATTAGAACAGCCTTCGTCTCCTGACGAAGATTCATCCCCACCCGTCTACAACTATGCCAGGGCCATTCCGTGGTCTCGGTCCGCGGAGGATGTCTTCGATGCTTTCAGAATGGCCTCCAACAATTTCAGAGCGCATAGACCTGTCAGGACGGGTGATACATGGAAGAACGCAGACAGGAGGAATATTATTGAGCCCTGCAACAGGTCTGGAAACCCGTCCGAAGTCAATGCTTATTGCAGACTTCCTCGATACGCAGCACCTCGATACGGAGTACGGAACCCCTGGGCATCAGGGATATTCTTCCGTATGTTCGTAGCGTCGCTCCTACCCTTAGCTTTGCAGTGGGCAACAACTGGAGCTGCAGTGCTGGTGGTGTATTTTACTCCAACTGTGGTAAGCTTCGTTTGATGCAGATAAACGAACCTGTCGCTGACAAGTGGGACATGACAGGGCCTTGGTTGCAGATCTCTTGGTTACATCATCTACGGCGCACTGGCTACGATGGTGTGGGCGATGCTCATCATGTCGAGCATCATCTCACACTATACATATTCATACTCGGGTAGATCCAGCTGGAGTCCCTTCTTTTCTATCGCTATGCGTCTCGCAAAGATCCTATCGAACCTTTTGAGGCGGGGTGGGAAATTCGTGGCAATCGTCAATTCAATCTGGGTTGTCACTGGCGCTATGCTACAGTTTACAGATGTCTACGATAATTGTTACTGCAACTCGAGCGTGTTGGGTAGAGGGGCCCAGTATGGATATGACATCGTTATAACCGCTAATTTAGACTTAGGTTTAACAAAAGCTGCTTGGTGGGGCGCATTGGCTTTGGCTTGCTCTACTTCCTTAGGATTTATTTTTTTGATGAGTTTGTTGACTGACCGTGTACCTACCTGATGTCTCTGAAGTTTTGGCCGATACACATATAGCTATATTTGATGATTAGGATACCTGTAGGATTGCGTATAGCGATGTTTATTGGAGAGGAACGTCCATCGTGGTAAAAGTAGTCTCAAGAAAAGATGATTGTCGGATCTGACATTGGAGTCTGGACCAACAAATTCTAAAGTCGAACGTTTCGCCAAGAAGGTCTTGCTCTGTCACATAGGCCTGTCACCTGGACAGGCAAGCGGGATCCTGAAATACTCAGCAGTTGTCAAGATCAGAAGGGAAAATACAGAATTGGAAGGACAGACTTGTGCGACGCGCGCGCGACGTCTAAGTGATGCGACGCAACTAGTAAGTGCTCGACGCCCGGTTTGGTAATATGCCAATAGTAATACACCACTAGTTCATCAAACTAGCCTGGGGTGGAGGCTGAAAAGGTAGCGTGGACTGTTGGCAAATTGATAGTGTGTACACTGGAAATACAAAGGCGCATTCTCAATTGCATGGAGAACATGGTATTCGATGTAGGTCTATGAGCACATGCGGTTCGCGGGAAAGAAATGGTGCATATATTCGGCCTTTCGCGTAGATTTGTCTGAACGTCTCGGACCGATGTATGAGATGAGATGAGACGGGGGGAGCACAGGTGAACGCCACTGACCAATTTACCATTCCTCACATGCCGGAGAAAGCACTTGTTATCGATCATGATCATGACCATTCTGATGTTGAACGATTAGGTCTACCAAGGTACAGGTGACTAGAGTCATCATAACGTCATTCGGACTAGATTGACCACCGTAGCTACGGTCAGGTGAGTATAATGCAGGTCATTGTCTATGATAGAACTTCGGAACGCACCTCCGCACTGTACTACTAGAAGCTCAACTGATCAATTGATGATTGAACAGCTCCGTGACGAATTGTATCGGTGTTTGTACCATCTCGATTTTCTTTCGGATTTACTACTTGTCCGAGGTGAGCAAGGATCTCGCTGCATGTGAGACGTTAGCTCACAACTGATGTTTCGGATCATTTGCAATGGTTCGTCATAATCGATGCAAACCACTTGTCGGTCATGGAGGCCCGTCGATACTCATGCAGGTGCGTTGTGTGCTACATCATTTTCTCGCACAAATGTATTGCGGTTTGCGCCTAGCGACCGTGAGGGTTGGACGCCTGGCCAGGCAATCTACACACATTCGACCACTGTTAAATCATGGGGACATGTCACTGGTCAGTACTTATTCATACGAGCCTCCATTTTTCCTTGCCAGTCACGGAGCCGACGTCGAGCATGCTGCCTACTCGGACCCGAACTGTCAGCGAGCCCGCACTTTTGGACCGGGTTCATAAAATACCGAGCCCAGAGTCTATCCATATGCTGTTAGCCTCCATTTCCCTGCCAGTAGCAGAGCCGACGAACGACTACAATTACCCCAACCATAGTTCATTTCAAGACATAAAAGCAAGCCGTTTTCCCTACCGTGCACCACCTCACAGCGATTCGAGAACCCCTCGTCCAGAACCCGTATCACCTCATATAACCAATGCGTTCCTTCTTCCTCGCCGTCGTGGCTGTTTTGACAGCATCTTTGTCTGTCAGTGCCACACCAGCTGTTTTCGGCAGAGCACCGCAATGTGTCCAGGATGGTGGCTATTGCAACACCGCCAGCGACTGCTGCTCTAAAGATTGTTATGTGAGTATGAGGAGTTTGCTTTGGATCAATCCATTGACTCGCCCTGTGCGCCTTGCGACAGAACGATGTTACAGAGACACCGTATTGCAAATCTTCTTGAGGGTTCTCAAGGCTCGCACGTAGTGAGAGTGAGTTCGTATTTCTGCTTTCATATATTCACTGTCATTTACAACGCAATTCTTAGTTGACTGCTGGGGTGATGGTTGTCCTTGGACAAAGTCCATTGCAGCGGGGACCCTTGAACAGAACGATTGTGACACAATATAATAACACCATACGACTGACTGAACGAAGTGTTGCAGCCTCGATGGTCGTAAACTTGGGAACCATAAGTCATAAGTCAGACAGAATCCTGGCACGTCAGGACTCAGCTGAAAGGATCGTAGTTGATTCAGCGTGTACGATGGAAGGCACCCGTTTTTACATCACTTGTGTAAGCCGAGCTCGGCTTACTACGTCATAGAACACACGACGTCACTCCTCTTCTAATGCTCTGATGCGTCGCTGATAGCTGATTGGACACCGTCGATCTACTGATCACTATATATACCGTGCTGTGTACATACCTACGGATCATCTCCTTTCCGTACTTCTCAATCACACTCTCTTCCACGTTATTGTTGTCTGATCTTAGTGTTGCCGTCGACGTACGGCCTTCCACTTTTTTTTAACGTTGAAGTCGAGCATATCGACTACTGCACTGTTCATCCACCGACCCTCCGTGCCGCCGATTTGACCTCACGGTCTTATCAAAAGAAAAAAAAACTACCGTACCGATTGTTAGGGCATTGACTCAGGTCAGCCCGATACCGCACATACAAGCTGCCTCCTCGCCGCGCCCGTAGCGTACCTCCTACGACTGTCACCACACGCAGTCGTAGCAAGGGTGGTACAACACCGCCGACCGCAGACACGACTCCACACGTCCCATCCGTAACCTCTGATCGACCTCCGTCTCCAACCCCAACGGATAGATCCTCCTCATCTGAATCCACTACTCCTGAGCGCGTGCCTCACATAATGTCAACGACGACAAAAACAGCACGCGTTGAGCAGTCGTCAGCAAGCAAGCCACCATTCCTGACCGCTGGCGAAATCACACCCGAGGCGCTACGCGCCTGGGAAATGGGATGCCTCCAGTTTTTCCTTCACAAGGAAATAAAGGATGCGGATAAGGTGAAGAAAGTGGCGTGGGGCATGCAGGACCCAATTGTTCAAGACTGGTATCTCAACAACCAGAATGACCTTGACGCACTCACCTTCAAGGAATACATCGCAACCGTTCGAGAGTACTGGCTGCCTACCGATTGGTCTGACGCTGTTCGCCGCAAGATGCTCGCGTCCACCCAGGGTCAACGACCGTTCTCCGAGTGGGCCATTGACATACAGAGTCAGAACACCCTGCTGCGCGACACGAAATCACATCTCGATGACGTCAATATCCTATACCACCTCGAGAGTCACATGAATTCCGACTTAGCCGCAGATTACTACGCAGAGAAAATAGAGGAACCTGACTTACGCAAGTGGATAGAAAAGGTACGGTTGCTGGATGACAAACGTCTTCGTTACTTCGCCCGTCAGAAAGGTGCTGTCGAAGCTGCCTTGCGCGCGGAACGCGCCCGCAACGGAACGGACAAAACAAGTAACGACAGACGTCCATTCTCAAAGGCACCGACCAAGACCACCACCAGTACATCCTCGACTACGTCTTCCAAGAATTTCGTTCGCCTTCCTCCACTGACTGACGCAGAACGACAACTTCTCCGTGATAATGACGGATGCTTCAAGTGTCGGGAACCGTTCGCTGGCCATGGTTCTGCGACATGCCAGAAGGGTTTCCCAGATGGCTCTACGTACAAGACGATAACCGCGACTACTATTGCTGCGAAGAAGGGTAGGAAGGGTACAGGCGTCATAGCGGCAGTTGATGTAGGGGACAGCGAAACGGAAACTATAGCCGTCGTGATGCCATCTGCTGCGCTAGGGAATGGTACCGACTCCGGCGAAGAGTGCGTGGCTCCGCTACAAACCCCTCACCTTCGCTGGAACTGTCTTATTGACGGACCTGCGGTTACTTCTCCTATATCCGTATCTGCACTTATTGACCATGGTTCCTCCCTAGTTCTGATTGGTGAAGATATTGTCACGAAGCTTGGACTACGCCGCCGCAAACTTTCAAAACCGTTACCCATTTCTCTCGCATTGTCTCAAGACAAAGAACCAACTCTACTTTCGCACTACGTCAAACTCTCTTGTACTTCATTGGACCACGCCTTTACGTCTCGAACTGTACGAGCCATAGTCGCACCTAATCTTTGTACGCCGCTATTACTTGGTGGCCCCTTTCTTCAACACAATCGGATTATAATCGACCATGAACTACGTACGTGCGTGGCTAAGGGTGCTAACTATGATCTATTACAAGGACTACCGGCCACACCACCTCCTAAGAAACAGCGAGCGTCAATGTCAGGACCGGAGTTGTTTTGGACCAAACGCAAGATCGTTGCCGAACTCAAATGTGTCCTGCCGGAGTTGAAAAAGATCATTGATGACGAATGTGAGAAGGTAACTGGCACCGACGTCGTGGCGGCGGTGCAATCAAAGATCGATCAGATCACATTTCAAGAGAAGTTGAAGGGCCTCGATCGCAAATTAAAGGCCGAATTTGCAGAACGCTTCCCAGCCGACATTCCGCACAACGATACAATGCCAAGTGACGTTCTATTTCGTATAAACCTTAAGGACGCTAACAAAATAGTACAACAACGTTCCTACGACTGCCCCAAGAAGTATAGAGCCGCATGGAAGACCCTCCTAGACTCTCACTTACAGAGTGGACGACTCCGTCCATCAGATAGTGAATGGTCCTCCCCGTCCTTCATCATACCCAAAGCGGACCCGAATGTTCTACCCCGCTGGGTGAACGATTTCCGACACTTAAACCTTAATACCGTGCCGGACAACCATCCACTACCAAGAATAGATGAGATTCTCAAAGACTGCGCCAAAGGAAAGTTCTTCGGCAAGATAGATATGACTAACGCGTTTTTTCAGACACGCGTACACCCACATGACATGAAGTATCTGGCTGTCCATACCCCGTTTGGTAAGTTTGAGTGGACCGTTATGCCGATGGGGGTTCGTAACGCACCTGCGGTCCACCAACGACGGATGATGACAGCCTTACGACACCTAATTGGAAAAATCTGCCATGTGTATTTAGACGACATCATCATATGGTCCCAATCCCTCGAAGAACACGAAACGAATGTACGCCTCGTATTGCTCGCACTACAAGAAGCGCATCTCTACTGCTCGTCAAAAAAAACTTCTTTATTCAACACGGAGATAGACTTTTTGGGACATCATATTTCCTCGCGTGGTATTGAAGCTGATCACTCAAAGATTGAACGCATTTTAGATTGGCCGCAACCTCGCAAGGCCTCTGAAGTCCGCGCGTTTCTAGGTATGGTTAGATACCTATCTGACCACCTTCCAGGAGTCGCCAAGCACACACGAATACTATCCGCTTTAACGACAAAGGAAGCAGAACTGCATTTCCCGGAATGGTCTTGTCTCCATCAACAAGCCTTTACCGACATCAAATCGCTCGTCATCAGTCCTCATTGCCTTACGTCTATCGACCATGACAACCCAGGCAAGAATCGCATCTTTCTCACCTGCGACGCTTCCGACTATGCAACTGGTTCTGTTCTCTCCTGGGGACTGACACGTGAATCATCACGCCCCGTTGCCTTCGACTCTACCCAATTGCGTGGCGCGGAATTGAACTACCCCGTCCACGAAAAAGAATTACTTGCGATTATACGAGGACTCAAGAAATGGCGGACTGAACTATTGGGTATGCCCATAGACGTGTACACTGATCATCGTACCTTAGAAAACTTCAACACGCAACGTGATTTATCACGCCGACAAGCGCGGTGGGCCGAATACATGTCCCAATACGACCTTCAAATCCATTATCTCAAAGGGGAACTCAACATGGCGGCGGATGCTCTATCACGAAGAACGGACACCACCTCACCATCGCAAATCTGCGCATCAATTTTCACATTACAGAGTGACCCATCGATGAGAGAACGTATCCTCGCCGGGTACGCACAAGATCCCTGGTGCAACAAGCTAAATGATCTTTTAGAATCACTACCGGGCCTCACCAAGGATGATTCTGGTCTATTCTACGTCTCAGGTCGACTAGTAATCCCAAGAGTCGACGACCTCCGTGAGCTTCTGTTTCACGCCGCACATGACGCGTCTGGACACTTCGGGGCAGACAAATCCTACGAACTCTTACGCGCGTCGTACTATTGGCCAAGGATGCGCAGAGACCTCGTGGACTCTTATATACCGTCGTGCATGGACTGCATGCGAAATAAGTCAAGAACGACAGCAACCTCGGGTCCATTACACCCCTTACCAGTGCCAGATGCTCGTGGGGACTCAGTCGCAATCAATTTTATCGGACCTCTCCCTGAAGACTGCGGTTATAACATGCTGGTAACGATGACTGACAGGTTGAATTCTGACATCCGTTTAGTACCGTGTAAGGATAATATCACTGCCGAGCATTTCGCTACCTTGTTCTTCGACAACTGGTTTTGCGAGAATGGTCTCCCACGTGAGATAGTGTCCGACCGCGATAAGATTTTCCTTTCCAAATTCTGGCGTTCATTGCATAAACTAACTGGAATCAAACTTAAGATGTCATCCGCTTACCATCCAGAAACAGATGGTTCTAGCGAACGAACGAACAAGACGGTTAATCAGTGCCTTAGGTACTACGTGGACCGCAACCATAAGGGCTGGGTGAAATCCCTCCCCCGTGTTCGCTTTCAGCTTATGAACACAATCAATGCAAGCACCGGATTCTCCCCGTTTCAACTGCACCTAGGCAGATCACCACGTGTCTTACCCCCGCTCGTGGACAACAAGAATGAACCCATGGAAGAACCTGAAGAGGAACGTGTACGCAAGATCATAACGGACCTACAACTTAACGTTCTTGAGGCTCAAGATAACCTACTCATGGCGAAAGCATCGCAAGCCACAAGCACTAACAAACATCGTTCGCCCGAACTCGTCCTCAAGAAAGGTGATCGTGTTATGCTTGCAACCAAGCACCGTCGGAGGGAATATATACAGAAGGGTGACAATCGAGTGGCCAAATTCATGCCGAGGTTCGACGGCCCGTACACCATACTCGACGCACACCCTGAAACTTCCACGTACACTCTGGATCTCCCGAATTCCCCGAATATCTTCCCAACCTTTCATTCAAGTCAGCTACGACAATTTCACGCTAACGACTCATCACTCTTCCCATCACGTGAACTACCTCGCCCCGGACCAGTGGTCACCGAAGACGGCCAACACGAAAACTTCATTGAAAAGATTATAGACGAACGACGAGTGGGCAGGGGAAAACAGTTCCTCGTACGCTGGGTCGGATTCGATGAAGCAGACGATGAATGGCTACCGAGGCGGGAGTTGGAAGACTGTGAAGCGCTGGATGTTTGGGAGAAGGAAGGTTCAAAAACATAGTGAGGAAGGGTGTAAGCCGAGCTCGGCTTACTACGTCATAGAACACACGACGTCACTCCTCTTCTGATGCTCTGATGCGTCGCTGATAGCTGATTGGACACCGTCGATCTACTGATCACTATATATACCGTGCTGTGTACATACCTACGGATCATCTCCTTTCCGTACTTCTCAATCACACTCTCTTCCACGTTATTGTTGTCTGATCTTAGTGTTGCCGTCGACGTACGGCCTTCCAACTTGCAATCATATATATGCAGGTGATGTCGACGGCCGCTGCATACAACCAGTCAAGTGCGAATCTTGCGGTGGAGACCTTGGGATGCTGATCCAGAAAGTCACATGTCAGAGAAAATGCGCAAGGAAAGGATGAAGATTCTTACCAGGTAGCAGGACTCCATTTTGTGATAAAACACTAATCTTCAAAAGGACTTGATCCGCAAAAGACATGTGAGGTTGAGTACGAACAAACTGAAGGCATCGTGGCTCGGGCACCTGATGAGAGTCCCCAAGATAGGTCAACAAAAATGCCCAGCGCTGCGACACGCACCATAGCAGTGGTAGGGCAAGCCACCATTCTACCCTACAGCTTCAAGTCCACTCAAAACACCTCCACAGTCGAAGAAGCGATCGAATGCAGACGTGAGCGCAGACTGCAGGGCTTGTGGGGAACTGGGCGCACGGTGGGTTCCACAGGCGTAACATGATATGGGGCAGAGTTGCCCCGAAGGTGCGAAATCTGAACGTAGACTTGCAGTGATAAGAAGTCAAGTCGCAAACGGAGAATCTGAAACAGGGCTTATATATCGCTACATCGGCGCACCCGCTGTGAGTCGTGATGATATGGTTTGACCAGCACTGCACCTAAGAAATTCCTGGCTAACGGGTACCGGTGCAGCCTTGAGCGCGATGCCAGTAAAGTACGCTGCTGCAGACATATGGTATTGAGTAAAAGAACAGTAAGTGCTAAGCTGGTGGATTCTTGGTGACGCCACTGGTGTATGCCATGCGACAAATCGGGAGGGAAGTGACATGGTGGGGATTGAAAAGCTGCACGATGCTCACCAATATTCCACTTCCATGGTCCACGACCCAACATTCTTCTTTATCGCTAAATACATCGAATCTCTTCCCCGTGATCAGAGTGGCGGGGACGGCGCACGTCCTGGATTAGTTGATTGATAAATTGGCAACTTGACATGCGATGAACTGAGGTGCGTGTTGATGGGGATGTGGTCAGTGGGACATTCGGGTTCGACAAGTGTCTCGGTTAGGTTGAGAAGAAAGAGGCTATCTCTGTAGCCATCGTGCCTCCTACATGGGAGTGCAAGATCATCCTCAGCGATGGTGTCAGAGAGGATTACAGATGCAAGTAGTTATGGACCGTGACGCAGCGGAAACACTGGGAGAGGGCCTCAGAGGGGTGGGTGGAATGAAAGGACAGAAGTAAGGGAGCAGATCAAATTTCTAACACATGAGACCGTGCTTGAAGTTTAAAATTTGAAGTTTGGGGGTGGAAGGTGCAGCGGTTGGTATCATATTCAATGAAATAGCAATGGGCAGGTGAAAAGACACCTTGCAAGGGAACCGTGGCGGGAACGTAATCGCACTGACACTTTCACCGGACAGAAAGACAATTGCCATTATGCCCGGAGCTCTGTAGGATTCGGGATAAAAGTATTTTTGCAATTATTAGCATTCGAAAAAGTCGCTAATCCAATGCAAAAAACACACATTCCGTTATTAACATGCTAATAAGCAAGGAGTTTTCTCCCGCACTCCGGCGGAGTGCGGGAGGAAATTGCGAGGAATGAGTTCATGCAAATATTGACCGTTGAACGTCTAAGTATAGCCTAACTTGAGTCTAATAATAGACTTACTTCTCGCGACACGCATTGTAAGGACAAGATGCTGATTATGTAATCACAGTACACAACGTGTTTGAAGGTCCAGAAAAGCTGTAGCCCCCCGCTGATATCGAATCGTGACCGGCTTGCAGTCCGCTTGTAAGTACACCGATTGCAAACTTTATCAAGAGTCACCAAGAAGCCCAAGACCCTCTGCCTACTATTCATCTTCATGAAACAACACCGGAGATCCTGCCAGCTCCGTAAATGTGACTTGCCTTGGAACCTGAAAATGTGAGTGGAGGATGATGAAGCTTGACGAGAACAGAGCTTGTACAGGCAGACCAGAAGTCATGTATCTGGATTGCCAGTTCAAGGCCTGTCCTCATATGACTTACCACGCAGTGAGTTATTTTTTTGCACTCCGGTAATAGACACCAGGGCGGTTCTCCCAGCCCCAGCGAGGATTATGAAATCTACTCCTTGCTATGAGACAATTAGGTCTAAATGGCAAGGGAGAGGTATCGAGTGAGTGAGTTTTCAACCTGTCTTCATGAGCTGTTGGTGGCCTTACATACCTATCGCAGGTGTGGAAATCGACCACGCACGATCCACACTAGGTGTATTGTTTTCTGTCCATTTTTGGCTACATTAGCCACACTTCAGAGTGAGACATTTGTTGTGGCTGACGCACAATGGTTGATGGCCTACTGGCAGCCCCGTGATTTGGCAGAGGTTTCACGTCAATAGAGTCATCACAAGGTCCGCAAGGTGATGCCCGGCCGGTCATAAATCGCACAATTTCTTGAACGCTTCGTAAATTTGCATATTAATGTATCTTTGGCCAGGTGTAACATTAGCTAGCATACGGCGCTATCAAGGACCCGAGCCTCATATTCACTTAAAGTCCTGATGTAGCTCGAGGCTCAAATATTCAATTAAATATACATGCCGACAAGTATTTTACGCAATGGTTAGTATAGCTAAATGTAAAATGATAGTCCCTACACATCCTTCCGCCTTGACCGCTGCAGAAATGTGCCTATTCCCAACGACGATGAATAGGCCACACGATGTGACATCACACCGTACGGTCTGCAGGTGACATGTCGGACATGGAAATGTATATGAGAGCGCCAGAGCAGTGCATGTCCCGGTCGATATGCCAGAGATGGAGGTGCATGCGCGTGGCGAGGATCGCAAGGATAAGGACTTGAAAACTGTATGTGCGTTTGTGGGTGTTGTAAGAGGGAATTCGAAACAGAAGTCGGAGGTACATACTCATCGAGGACGTTGTAATATGCGGACTGTGTGTATGGAACATCAACGCCGATTCAATCAGATTAAAGGGTATTGGGAGGTTGTACGTACATCATAAAAAAGCACTGGCATGAGGAAGTTTACGGCGAGAGAACTTTCGGAACATAATCATCACCGATGAGCACGGAAACATGCATAAGGACTCACAGAGACCGCATGCATAGTAGTATACGTTATGCTTCACGAGGACGGTGTGCAGATGACCCTTGGCCGACCGCCAGCTCTGTATGACACGTATGAGTGTTAGGGAGACCAGTACTGAGGAAAGCGTCAGTCAGCCCGCATCTGTCAGCTATGCTCCCAGTTCGCGGCGACATACCCAGTTGAAAGACGAAAATGAGAACAAAGGGCATGAAGCGTAGGACACCACTCGAGCTCCGGTAGCAGCCTCGGATGCCTGGGATCGCGCTAATCGTGACTGTGAAAGTGGAGTGAATAGGTGCGAATAGTAGTGGGGAAAGGTGAGAGCACAAACCATATGAGGTGGCAATAGTGGTATAACGAATGCTAACGGATGTTACGGTAATAGCCTAATTGATGTATCAACCATTCACTTGAGCACCTGTGTGACACCATTATTATTACTAATTAGTAACGAACATGTGATGTGATGTGTGTTACTAACTAGGGGCGGAAGTCTATGCTGCGGTACTTCAGCGAGTTCCGCAGCACTCGGCAGTCACTTAGGTAGGTAGAAAACTCTGTTAGATAAGATATGATCATCTAGCGCTTATCTCCCTTATCGGACAAAGCCGAGAATGGCGGTTACTGCCGGCAACATATTGCCGCTACTTCCCGACACTTCCTCGTTATTTCCCACGTCCTTCAAACCTTCGTGCTCATCGTCGGGCACGATGAGCACCGAAATACCCTTCAAACTCACCTGTTTTCAAGCGCGTCTTTCTCTAACCTCATCCATATTGACATATATGGAGTTATTCATGTAAATGTAAGTATTTTCATAGCTTAGTTATCAAGACTTGATCAACAGGCACTACCTTCTTTCCCACCGTCACTGTGACATAGCTGGCCATGCGCCAAACGAAGAAGATGTCAACATCCTCGCGGGTCAGGATGACTGTTCTAGACAACTCTCATTCAATGCGCACCACCACTGCCTCCTTGACACAAATCAGGCGCGAGCGTTTGGCAGAAGAACGGCGTCGCGCAGATCAAACGAGAGGTATGTTCTTATGATTTGTCACCCCCTTCTCTCAACTTTTGTAACAGAAAACAGCCTGCGTATGCGAACGCTGCTTGCAGAGGCCCACCTTGAGGCAGGACCTGACTATGTAGATGACAACCACCATGAACCAATGTTCGGCGATGAGGATAGCAGCGAGCAATGGGTAGGTGATGATGGCGAAGAAACTGTAGATGGCCCGTTGTTCTCTGAGTTTCTTCATACATCAGCTCAACAACGGCAAGTTCTCTGACTCTCGGATGATATTCGCTAAGACCGTTTGTAGGGCTGTTTCAAATCATCGTCAAGACAAACGGACCCGCACTCAGCGGAACAGTCATGCTAATGCTGCTTGGGCACAGCAGATACCTGCTCTTGTTGAAGCATATCTGCGCTGGAAACATGAACCCGAACCCCGTTGTGCTGATGATCCTAGTCACCATGCTTTCAGTGTGAGGGGAGTGGGCATCATGGGTAGGTCATGAACCACTCGCGTTTATCATTCTCACTTTCTTTCATAGATTTTGCGCCTCATTTACTCATCCAACAACAAGATAATGAAGTGGCCAATGCAGCGCTACTGCGCTGCGGTTTCCTTGGGTCCTCGCCAGTCCAGCCAACCGTTGCCATCAAACTCGAGTGCCTGGAACTTTACCACCAAATACGCCGCCGCCAATCTTCGTTCGGCATCCAAACGATTACTAAGGTATTGTGTGCCCTTCATAATGTAAGCCAAGTGTCGGTTGAATTATTTCACATCACTGATGGGCCACTCACAGGTAACGTATTCTTCATCATTTCGGGCTCAATTCTCAACAGCCTTTGACATCTATCTCGAAATATTGCGTAACATTCGTTCACGAGTCAACCATGCTCTTGGCAGGGATCCAATCAACTGGCGCATGAACGGGGCGTGTCCGTCGTGTACATTTGAGGTAATCTTTTCTCACTTTTCACGCACTTTGCACTGACATTCATTCAAATCAGCAATCAGATGAACCGAAACTCGTCCCTCGAAGATTGCACTCAATGGATGGAAATCACTCGGCAAAGCATATTGATGGTTCTGGATCCACAGATCCCCGTATTTTCACGAGTGACTTCTTTATCACAGATGCTGCAGTAGAGCGGTTCAAGGACGATGTTCGGAGCCGACCTACGGACCGCTCACTTAACCGGAATGACAATTGTACGGAGAATTGGACAGCTGCCAGGTCGGTTGAAGAAGACAAGGTTTTGGTGTTCGAACAAACTGGTATTTTTATCATGGCCTGCCGGCATGGGTTTGTGGAGTGCGTTACTGAGATGAAGCGTAGCGGAGAACTGTAAGTTTTTTTTTTTCAAATCACGATACAATTGAATTAACATTCACGTTAGCGCAAAATATGGCCTTGCGGCTATCAACCACATGCTCGATGTCTGCGGGAAAGACCAGGGGTTGGGTCATGATATCGGCTGTACTTCGCGCAAAACTGTTGCCTCTAGTTCAATTGGCGCCAAGGCTCAGGAACTCAATCTCGTCATTGCCGTCAATGCGTTCCATGGCTACGCTCATAACCGTCGCTGTCAGCTAGCTCATCACCCTTTGTATCTCGAGGGTTTCGGCATCGAAGATCTGGAAACATGCGAACGCATTTTCTCAAGTTCTAACAGTGCCTGTGGGCTCATTCGACATGCGTCATATTTTCACTGGGTTCAATATCTCGATCTGCATTTCGACCAATGGGACAAAGACAAATATCTTGAGTTGAGTACGTGTTTTAGATTTGAATTTCGGCGCTTTGCTAAGTCATCATAAGGTAATTTCTTGCGCAATAATTATGCGCAAGCGCTTCGCATGATCGAGGAGTACACTCCTTTGCTTGATGAATTCAAGATGCGCAAATCCCTCACTGATGACACATTCCTTCAATGGAGGGAAGAGGAATCTGAATTCCTTGCAAACCTTGCCCTCGAACCTCCATCAGACGCCATTGCAGTAGCATATGTTGAAGAGCTGGAAAAGCTCCAGCGCGCAGAGTGAGTGACCCGCTTTATTTACACGAAGATATATGCTAATCATCAATCTAGAGCAACGTACGGCAATATGACTGGTGTGCCGTTTCTCACGTACACACCAGCCAGTTTCACACCATCGTCGGGTCTCAATTCCGAAGCTCGTCAGTCTTCCAGAACTGCCGAAGCCGAGCTTCTCGCTGCATTACGACGCCTCCGCTTACAGATGAATGTGGTTGAAGATTTCGAACGCCGCCATGGAATTAATCGACGCTGGGAGGTGTCAGACCCTCATTATCAACAAGCGCATCAGTACTCGGGCCAACGGCGCTTTGTGCGGGCGGTTGAAGAATTAGAAGGCCTAGTGGTGCAACGCATGTTTGAGCTGTCGAAGGCAAATCTCTCCAGCACAGGTATATTTATTTGTTTTATCATCATTTTTAATCTCAAGCCTCCACCAGGATACAAGATGCGCAAATATATATCTAAAACGATCACGCGACGATCTGGAGCTATCCGTACAGCACTTGAAAAGTACAACAACTTGGCGCCACTCCAAGTGCCACCCCGCCCTACCCTCGATTACATTGACGTCATAGGATATGCATCCCTCGGTGAATTTGAGCTCTTGAAGTACTCCCGCCACAATGTTATGACGAAACCATGGACTGTACCGGAAAACCGAGAGATGGCGGTCAAGTTTTTCAAAGTCTTGCGCTCACATGAAGAAATCATTCGGCTGAACGTGGAAATAGGTCGCCTTGGAGCATGGATTCAGTTTGAGGACCAGCAGATGTTGTCGGCAATAGATTCCTTGCAAGATGAGGGCTCGATGATGCTGGCCGCAGAGGTGCAGAGGGAGTTTTCAGAACGACGCCGCATCAACGATCTCCATCGCATCCGTCTACATAGCACCGCTAAACTGACTGGCTACAGTGGACCACCACCACCCTTACTACACAAGCAGGCTCTTGTTGTAGATTTGGATAACGAGGCCGAGGGTGATGATGATGAGGATAGCGACTTACATGATGAAGCTTCGAGGCTTGCAAATGTTTTATCACGTATCGTGCAGCAGTAGAATTACAGTGTACCCACGAATCAAGCTAATGAACAATGACATGATGAAGTTTCGAGGCTTGCAAATGTTTATCGCGTGTCGTGCAGCAGTAGAATTAGTGTACCCGCGAATCAAGCTAATGAACGTCTCTAAGTCTTCACTGTGACTATATGTAATTAGATGATCAGCATAGATCTTCGAAATGTTATTTTAAGGTCAATTGTGCTCCCAGGCTCGTTCCATGCTGGCGGACAGAATGCATTGCTAAACTCAAGGAAGAACATTGAGTACTAAGTCTTCAAGCATATGTACTAGTATGTAGTAAGTTATACTCGCTTCCAGTCCATGAGGCTCGCTTACAACACTGAGTCACGCCTTGAGGTTTCAACTCCTCAAGCTTTCAACATCCCACTTGCTTGTACACTAACTACCGTCAAATGCTACCACCAGACCTCAACAGTGATCATATGTCCCGCCTTGACTACTTGGATTTGGAGGTTAAGATACCGGTGAGTCTAAATCTTACTAAGGTTGAATCACTCATGCGCTATCGTTTTACAAGATCCACTTCATTGAAATCAAGCTGACGGCTGAATTCGACTTCGACCACCATGATGGCATTTTATCCATCTTTCCTAGTATCCGTTCAGCACTGCTCGCCTCCGAGCCTATCGAGGACGATGCAGAGCAACACATTCTGAACCATATGCATTCACTCTTCGCAGATTCATTCGCATGTATGGTACGCCGTCGCAAATTTAGATGGGACCGTGTTCAGCTCCCAGCAGCAATGCTTAAAAGTATGATGGTTTCTATTTTTTTCTACTGGATCTGCTAACGAAGTAATTTGTTAGGGATAGCAGCGTTAGATGAGGCTGAACGCCGGCGTTCAGCCATCCCAGACAGTCCTCTGCCTACTGTGGTCTCCAAGCGACTCACGGACACCAATATCAGCGACTCTTACATATTTCCCGATCCTCTGCCACCTGCAGTCGTCTCGCCACAACTGGCGGATGAATATGCAATGGAAGACTGGCGTTCTTCCACCAACTCCATTGACATGTCATCGGAGTCGTCTCTCTCATGCTCTACAATCACATCGCCTTATTCCACTCGCTCCTCTCTTCATTCACTGTCCGAAGATGATGCCCAGGAACATGCCCTTTTGTCCCAACCACTCCTAAGGGTACCCACTCGAACCCGGCCACACAGAGTCACCAGTACAGAAGGCCTTCCTAGCCCTGCGCCTCCTCTCTCTAGTATTACTCAGCGCACACGCCATTCTAGACGCCAAATACAAGCATCCGCCACTTCACAGTCTACGCGGACTATGATGTCTTCCTCTGTCGCCCCTTCACAGTCAATCCAAACTGTGATGTCTCCCTCCGCCACCTCTTTGCAGCCTATTGACACTATGACGTCTTCCTCTGTAAATCTTCCGCAACCAGTGTCACGCCCTTTCGTCATTTCACCGCTGTCACCTCCGGTGAAGTTTAAACCGATATCTCCCACGACGCCCAGTTCTACGCCAATGAAGTCTAAAACGATATCTCCCACAACGCCCACTTCTACGCCAATGAAGTCTAAAACGATATCTCCCACAACGCCCACTTCTACGCCAAACAAGTTATCATTAATGGGCAACCGCTCCAGTGTCGCTTCACAATCTAGCGCATCATCTTCGGCCACCAAAACACGTGGAACTCATAAGCCTGTGGGTAGTCTTAAATTTTGGGCTGTGCTAAACTCACAACCGATTAGGACTCGTCGGGTGTGAAATCCAACAGGCACAAGGAGGCCGTCAATCGGATCAATCCTGTGCAAATTGAGACAGTGACACATAGCAGGAATGAAGGTGTCTCGATCACCAATAATATTTTTTTGCTGTCAACGGATCCACGCGCTAACATGCCGAACAATGCTAGTGTTCAACGTGTATGTACGGAGATCAGCGCCATACTTCAAGGCCTCGTTTTACATCCTATCACGATGGACGAGATCTGGAAATGCATTTGTCAAGTCGACGGTTATGGACCTATCTCATGGCAATCTATCCTGGTCAAATTGGACATTCCGGAGGAGAAAATACACTCATTGCTTTTGGTGATGGCGCGTGCGAGTAATGAACGTTGTGAGTGTTTACGTTGACGTCTTGTCAAACCACATTAAAATCGTGTCGTTAGTATAGTTAGTACATGATCCAGGATCGGTTCTCTCACAGAGTCTCACTAGCTTCGAACTTTACCTGTATTTTGGTCCCGTCGTTTTGTTGAATGTAATTGCGGAGTTTCAGGATCAGTAAATGCAGTTACCGGCTTCCCTGACTTCGGCTGCTGCTGCAAGTCCAGCCATATCATAAAGAGTAGGTGCATATTTTCTTGGCTCCATTTCTTTCACAATGCCTCGAACACCAGTTACTCGAGTTCGTCGTTCACGCCCCAAACTATCCACTGAACAGAAAGCAGCTCGTCGTGACCGGCAAGAAGCTTTAACGACCGCAATCGACTCCGCAAAATCTGCCTACATAGAGGAAGCTGCTCACATCGCGGAGACTCATGGGCGGTAAGTTTTCAAGTTGGTCATTGTTTTATTCCCTCTAGCTGAATTTTTTTTAGTTCTCTGAAATGGACACGTACCCAACTCTTCTTGAAGAGTCGGATGCTCCGTCAGCACCGAAGCGTCAATTCGTGGAATGCTTTTGTCAGAGTGAAGCATATGGAAGCGAACGAAGGTAAATTCTGTGAATACCATTCAAATTTAAAGTGGCTAATATAATTGAAGGTCACGAAAAGGGTGATAGGATCAAACTTACCAAGTTCATTGCTGAAAATAGGGACGAGCTCATTCACGAGCACTCACGGCTGACGTTGGCCGAGAAACGGGCCCTCAACGCAAAAGTTGTTGAAGCAAGGCAACAAAAAAGTCATGCAGCACGTGCTAACCCCAAGGCTACTCGACACGATATGAATGCGACCTTTACGTCCATGGACCGTGAAGTAAGTCGTGTTCGAATCATTTATAAACTTATTTTCATTGATATCTTTCTCAGTGGATGGCACTTTGTGCTCGAACTGGCGCCGAAGGCTTCTACGTGGCCGTTCGTGGCAGTATTGAAGACCTCTCTGAACCGAAGATTTTTTTCACGCAGAAGGCTGAAAAATTTGTTCAGGATGTTCTGAAGGTAGAACCCCGACATCTTGGTCTCAAGCTCGAATCGTTCATCGTCAGTGGTCTCGGTAAATGTTTTCCTCGGATTCACGATTCATGACTTAATATTTGATGTAGATCAACACACGATAACTACTCGTCCGCGCCCTTTGAACAAACTCGTCAGTGACTGTCGTACATTGATTCAGGAGGAACTCGGTAAGTTGCTTGTCGTCTCCCAGTGTGCACTCGATGATTAGTGTGATCCCCCAGAGGCCATTGCCTTGGAGCACAACATTAAGGGTAAGGTGAATATGAATTACATGAATTATGAACGAAACATTGTTGAGCATTATGGCTTGGCACTTGTGAACTGGCCGCTGTCCGGTCATGTTCGGAATCCTTCGAAAGTCGGCGGGCGGGCCCAAGTGCAGAGTTTGCTTGATGCTCTGAAGTCCCGGTCTTGTGAGTGGGTCATGCTCACGGACGAAGAGCGTGTCACGCGCATGAAGGACAACCGAGAGCGGCATGCACGAGGGGAGCTTGTCTATGTTGCGAGGAAGGCGAGGAAGATTGCTGCTGCCTCGCAACACAAGAGCAACGAGACAGTTGATTCAAGTAGCGAGGATGACACTAGTAGTGACAGCGAGTAGCATAGTACACTGAACTTAATGGTTTTGGTTCAAACATTGACTTGATTAGCTTGCAAGGCAAGAAACATAGTATAGATACATATAAACGATCTCTGAATACATTAGGTAGTTCATACACCAACAGCCGCTGCAAAAACAGTTGAATTTGAAGGGTATTTCGGTGCTCATCGTGCCCGACGATGAGCACGAAGGTTTGAAGGACGTGGGAAATAACGAGGAAGTGTCGGGAAGTAGCGGCAATATGTTGCCGGCAGTAACCGCCATTCTCGGCTTTGCCCGATAAGGGAGATAAGCGCTAGATGATCATATCTTATCTAACAGAGTTTTCTACCTACCTAAGTGACTGCCGAGTGCTGCGGAACTCGCTGAAGTACCGCAGCATAGACTTCCGCCCCTAGTTAGTAACACACATCACATCACATGTTCGTTACTAATTAGTAATAATAATGGTGTCACACAGGTGCACTTGAGTGGGGTCAGGGCATGGGACTCACAAAAATGGCGGACAGTATGCCTACGAGTACAATCCTATTGTTGTTCCACAGTGCACACGTTCTGAGCACAAAAAAGCCTGGATGAATCAGATCAGGAGCACCATCAGGAAAACCCTCCCATGTAAACTTAGAACTATTTAGCTGAATTTTCGATAATTGCACAAATTAACACAATTTAGCTCTAGGAACTATAGTCTAGCACAAGTTAATGATAATTGTCTGCAACTAGCGCAATGTTACAAAACTATGTCTGTCCAAGTATGGATTTACAAAGAACGAAGGACACTCATCAGTAAATTACCAGGCTCTGTACAGATCTGTACAGATCTGGACAGCGCGCCATACGTACAGCTTGGTCCCTACTAGCTAGTTTGCCACAGTAGAACTTTTGCTGTAGATCTCTGCACAGACACCCACAGACCCGCCCAGTAAGGACCAAAATAATTCTCTGTCCGTCTGTACAGATCTGTCCAGGATGTTTGCACAGATACTCACAAACCACTCAGAAGGGTGTTAAATATCATCATTAGTCTCTGTAGAGATCTGTCCATGTGTGCACAGACACTCACAAACCACTCAGAAGGTGGCTTACTTGGCTCGGGAACAGTAGCAAACAAATGACGATATATTCGATCAGCGTGAAACAATACTAGCGGACGACAAGCGACAAGAGAAAAACGTATGCAAGGATATGATGTGATGATTAATACTACGAAAAATGCCGCCAGGGGGCTCAATCAAGCTGGACGCGCAGGTGACGATGTTTCGACGTGTCAACGCCGTCGAGTTTGGATGCCTCCGCCCTGGATGAATTCGTTAGGGCTGAATGTGATGTTAAAAGACTACTTACCATCCAATCTTGGCCCATTCACGAAGCTGCTGCACCAGCTTCGGACCGTGATATGGATCACTCATGACATCATTGAGTAGCCCAAGCAACCAAAGATAAACGGACTCGTACTCCTTGGCAGCGAACTTTGAATAAAACTTGCCGTTACCATTTTTCTCGAGGCCCTGGAAGACGCAATCAAACTGAAATAATGTGTCAGAACAATGACACGTCAATATCGAGGACGTACCACAGTGCAAACGAGAGCTAAGCATGTTAATGGTACCTCCTTCCGAAAAATGGCTGGTCGCCTACGAGCAATGCGATAAGATCCTGTGTAGAAGAATAAGATGATGGCCTCCAGAAGCGCAGGGTGCGCAAAATTTTTAGTCTTCCCGAACTCGTCTAGTCCATGGCGCATAAATTTACCATCGTCGAGTAATTCTACAGCTGCGGCTTGAACCCAAGCTGCACGCACTTGAACGGGAATGTCGTCTGGCGGGGAAAGGCCATATGCGGAAGGTGTGATGGAGATGGCAATTTTCTTTAGATCGGAGCGCCAGGTTGCTAAGTCGTCATACAGCTAGAAAAAAAATAAGACACTAGGCGCACAACAAAATAGACATACGCACCAGCCTCGCCATGTCAGGCTTATGAGTGGGCCACACACCTGGTAGACACCTCGAGTCAGCAGAATGTCTCGAGGGAAATAGTAGCTTACCGGCATCAACTTGTTGACCATTTTTAAGCCATTGGACGAGAGAGGCCGAGAGCGACTCTGTGATTGCGACCGGGAGATCATCAACAAGGCTTGGAAAAGGGTTCTCCAGTGCCTGCTGGGCACGACACTCCACCTTTGCGTCCTCGAGAAAGGCCTTCCAGTGTGGACTGTACCAACCCAGTTGGGTAGCCTTGGGCCCTTCTGTTTCACCTTCGAATTGGAGGTATCTATCTCGGCAGCACGAAGAAGCTCCAGTAGAGCAGGATCAGGAAGTCGGGGATGGCTGTTTCTCTCATGGTGAAGCTTCAAGACGTCATTGGGCTGGAACGGAAAATTAGCGTACTCCAACAAATAAGCGGGCTTGTACCTCTTGATCCATCGTTGAACTATCATCGCCCGAATCACTACCGACTGCCAAAGTCTTCTCAGCAACCTGGTCACTTTCGTCGCGAGAATACTGGAATTCAAAGTCTGTTGGAAGAGCAGTTGCCACCCGAGGTTGGGGTGGTAGCTCTTCCCTCGAGAAACCTGCGACTTTTTAATTAACTTGAAGGGAAACATGCGAAAACTTACCAGGGTGTGTACTATGATGCCCACGGGCTTCTCCCCAACCCATTTCCTCGTCTCCGCTACCCTCATCCGACCCAGACGAATCATCCTTGGACGTGTTGGATTGTTCGGACTCTGCACCCGACGGTCCAGTCGGCCGGAGGGCAGGATCTAAATTCTGGAAAAAGTTAGCGTCTGATAGCAGCACGGTATTTGAAGTGGTGCTGGAGAGTGCTGGGTCTTTAACGTTAGAAGTAGTGACAGTGCGATGACCTTGGGGGGCGTTGGGGTTAATGACTGGAACGTGACGTTGGGACGTGTCAACACGGGTCTGTTCGACGTTAGAAGTAGGGATGGTGCGATGGCCTTGGGGGGCGTTGGGGTTGGTAATTGGAACATGACGTTGGGACGTGTCGACACGAGTCTGATGGGTCTGTTCGACGTTAGAAGTAGTGACAGTGCGATGGCCTTGGGGGGCTTTGGGGTTGGTAACCGGAACGTGACATTGGGACGTGTCGACACAAGTCTGGGAATGATTGGGATCAGGCAGGGCGTGTGCGCCCTTGGCTGCAGCCACGAAGGAATTGTTTAGCGCTTGGAGATCCGGTTCTGTGCCGGGAGGGACAATTGGTGGCGAAAATCTGTATCGTCCATGAGCTTCCCGTTGTGTAAAAGTAGGTTGAGAGTTCAATAACTCGAACATTGGGGCAGGAATGACAGGAGCCTGCATAGAAAATTAATGCGTGATCGTTCGCGCATTAAAAACTCACCTTGTTTTTCTTCGAGTGTGATTTGGAAGTCGTGGTGCTCGGTTCTTCTGAAGGGCTATACGGCGGAGGGGGCTGCTGTCTCTTCTGCATGTCTTGTTAGTATTGTTCAATACAAACAAGAGAAAAGATACCTTGGGACGACTCCCACCACCCTTGCGAGGTGGTTTTGGAGCGAGAGGGTTTTCAGGAGCGTCCGGATCAAGGGAGGTGGCAGCCTTGGGTGTGCTGGTCCGTGCTGGAGCATGCAAAATAGCGCTCACTTTCTCCAGTTGTGTGCTCCTACCTCCTGTCCCTGCACCTTGACGTCCTGTTCGTCGAAGTTGTTGTGAGTCGTCGACTTCATCGATAATCGACTGAGACTGAGCACGCGCTCTCTTTGCCAGAGCTGCTTTCCCTTCCGGTGCCTTGGGATCAGAGTCCGACGCTTTGCGCTTCGACTTCTTTCTCTTAGGGCTTCCAGGCATGACAAGGGAAGGAGGGAAATGAGCCACCACACCGACAATTTACCAACACTCACCTTTTAAATCTTAGCCGCCATCACACCTTGAAAAGCACTTGAAATTTACGTGTGCCAAATGTAATACAGCGCAGGTTGATGGAGTTTACGGATCTGTTCTTGAGGGCGAGTCAGAATCAGTAGGCTGAGAGAAAATGTGCAGCACCTCCTTTCGTCGGACTTTGAGTACTATGGTATTACATAGCCGATCGCAAGGCATCATGTTGCAGAGTGACTCGAAACTTGAGTGGGAACAATTTAATGTACATGTAAACGTAAGCAGGGCATAACTATGTAAGCGCGAGAAAATTCAGATTGTCGTAAACGTAAATTAAGTAGTTCTGCTTCGCTTGGGCTGGGGTGCAACTTCCATCGTCCAGCCCATCCGACCGTGGATAATGTTACGTTCTGTATTCGGCGGTTCGTTTATATACTTATCCCGATCATCATCACCCTCAAGGTCACTCGCGTGTCTCTTTTTCGGGAGTGCCGCGATGAACTTCTTTGCAAATAGAAGCTCAGGGGAAGGCTCGTCCTTCGGAAGTTCAGCGAGATGCGTTTCCAACAGATCGAGGACCTCCCCGAAAGTAACTGCACTTGATGGCCCTTTGTTCCTGATCAAGTCATACCATTGTGTCGCGAGTGGGATTAGCGTGTCGAAGTAGGGGTGAAATTGTTTCTTGAGTTTGTCTGCATTGGGGTGGAAAAAAAACGAAGTCTTCACATCGCTGCCTGCTTTGAACGTGTCGGCGGACCATAGATGCGGCAACCACTCTTGACTCCTATCAGCCGACAGATCGCGTTTAACTCCAAGGGGACCCCTGTATTCAATGCAGATGCACACGAAAACGTAAAAAAGCGATTCGAGATCGTCATGGTAGTGTTGTAGGATAAGGGGGGGCGGTTTTGTGAGGGAAGACGTGGCAAGCTTCGCCTTCCAGCTGCGAGCAGATGTTGCAACATCGCCAACAGCCTCTGAGAGTTGCCACAGAAGCGAACAGTGACATAAAAGGTAATGTGCCCTATCGTTTGCTGTGAGCACATCGAGTCTTATAGAAATAAATTGGTACTGACCGTCCCACCGATAGTGTATTTTCGACCCGCATCAATATGGACAGCGAATTCCCAATCGATCAAGAGTCCATTGGTCCCGTCGCCATCATCCTCAATCATAGCGTTATTAAGGCTGCAGTCACGGTGAAGAACTCCACGATCCTCGACCGCTGTACGTTGAACTGAGAAACATGTCAGTAAACTCGGCAAGACGGACTAGATATAAACGATTACTCACCTATGACAATGTCCCGAAGAGCGCTCACTAACTCTAACTTTGTCCGGAACGCATGCAAAGGTCGAGCGCGAGGCTTCAAAACCAAACGAACGTGCGTACGAGAGGTCCCTTTGATACTTCCCAAAACCTTGTATCGATAATTCATTGTTTCATCAACCTCATTGGGCGCGATCTCAACAAGCCAATATTCCACTAGTTCTGGCACACCACGGACTCCTTGCATCTCCCGCAGCATCCTAACCTCGTTCAACGCCGCATCTTTACCCCCAAGGACCCAATGATCCTTGATGATGTATTCTTCATCGTCCCTCCTCGCTAAATAACAGACGGTGCCGCGCCCAACAAGCCCCTGACTGGAGAATATGACTTCGAGGATATCGTACGTGTGGTCGTTCACTGTGATCCTGCCAATCGGGTCTGAAAAAGATCTGCGAAGAGGATCTTCGGGCATTTCTAGCTGAGGGGGGTCTTGAGAGAGGCTCTCCTCGAAACTCGAGCTCATCTCTACGTCTGAGTCCATCTCCGAGTCAGACTCAGCCTGAGGTTCGTCGATAATCTTCTTGGGTCCAGTGCCTTCTGGACCTTTCGTGGAACTGCGCACTTGAGCTCGTGAGGGTGGTTTGTCCACAGAAGGGCGAAAAATCGGATTTTCAAGCTGAGCAGGGCGAAGCGTCTTCGTGAATATACTGATTGAAGGATCGTACCCGATACAATCAAGATTGCCGAAGACGACACCGGATAAGATGTATAGGAAATGGTTTGGAGCGCTGTCGATATGGATGGGAGGCGTCACAACACCACCTGCGTGATCGTACATGTGAACTCGCAATTCACGATATTCGTGGGTAAGGGAGAAGAGCAAAACAAACCGCCTCCAAGGTTGGCGTCTCAAGAGAAGGTAAGCCTTGCTGTCGATCGTCTTTCCAATCGTCCCTGTAGGAGTGTACAGTTGCGACGTCAACTCGCAGACTGCCTTGATGGTGTCCCACCGAGCCTCCACGTCATCCAACAGTGCAAGGTCTGGCTTCCGCGAGACTTCTTTATCCTTTACAGGACGTGTGGAGTTTTGTGAGCTCCAAGTGCGAGTCACTGCTCCGATGTTTTCCTTTATGATCTCCTTTCTCCTCATCTTGGCAACAGCACCACATGCGGTGTTAAAGAACGACGAGAAGATGTCTTCCAAGGTGTGTGGTTTCGAGCTGGTATCTTCAAGTTGACTTGACGGGTCCTCGCCACTGGATTCCTCCGAGTCGCTCGCACTGCTACCCCCCCCCTCTGTCTCTCCCCTCTTCAAGATCGGGTAACTGAATGATGCCGGATTCACGATGGCATTTTGGAAGTGCCCAGTTCCATTTACAGTTCTCTGTATCATACAAGGGAACCATGGACTGTTCATGAAGGTGAGCGAATTTATTGTGTAGTCTGGTGTCGCGATAACGAATTTTATGTAATGGCACCTGGAGTTCTGTAACATCTGGGACTTTAAAGGTGAATGTCCTGAAAATCCGCGATAACATATGACTGAGAGCCTTGGGCTGATCTGCATTGGTTGGTTCTTCTTCTTCTACAATTAACTGATTAAGCTCGAGATCGGTGAGTTTGTCCATCGTAGGCACGTCGCTGACACGGGGAGCCGACATCAACGACGCCAACTTTATCCCGAAGTCTACCGTTTTGCTGTGTTCTGCGGGGGGCATGACTGAGGCTTGAAGTACAAGTACCAGAAAAAATTGTCGCATTTTGCAATGGAGTCCACAGCTACATGGTGCGTCTTTTAGTCTACGAAAATGGTACTTATTGAGTATGAAAGCGCATGGTACTTCTACTCGGATAACGCACAAAATGAATGTTTGTCCCAAAAAAAAATTTAACCGAAACTCCCTTTCAACATCACATTTGGCCCTAACAAATTCATCCAGGGCGGAGGCATCCAAACTCGACAGCGGTTGACACGTCAAAACATCGTCACCTGTGCGTCCAGCTTGATTGAGCCCCCTGGCGGCATTTTTCATAGTATCAATCATTGCATCATATCCTCGCATACATTTTTCTCTTGTCGCTTGTCGTCCGCTAATATGCATAAATGAGGACAGCATAAAACATATAAACATGAAAGACTCTATGAATCAATCGAGAACTATCGCGCCTTGTCGTCCGTGCAAACCTTCCATACCTGAAGCGTTAGAATCAACAACATTGCAGAAGAACACGCACACGCACCACGCGAACTTGATTGACCTTGTCCTCGTGGCGGATGGTTGGGAGGGACGTGGGACCAACCGTGATCTTTGAAGACGATTCTCATACATCCCAGCCCGATATCTGTCTCATCTATCTTCCTCTCGGCTTCTGCTGCGCGAACTTTAAGCAGGCTTGCAAGCACCTCATTTTCCCGTATTACGCAATCTGCAAGCGCCTTCTGAGCCGTGAAAACATCACGCTTGGCTCTTACAAGATCAAGCACAAGGCTTGCTTCAGAGTCAGTTGGTTCATGGACTCCTCCCTATGGAATATAAGGTGTGATAAAGAATGCCAGAAATGATGTACAACGACTCACAATTGAATTGACGGCTTCAAGAATTTCGTATAGGTCACCTATACCGCGAGGCGCTCCCCCATTGCATTCATCGATAGAGCGAGAATAACGAGTATAATCGTCAGAGCAGGAAGCAAGCGCTGACAGTGATTGTAGAGTAGTAATATCAAACTTAGACGGTGAAGATAACATGAGAACTTAGGAATGGTCATCGGAAAATGCCGAATTCAGATCAACTTGCTTTTTCTCAAGTCCGCGATCCAGATATCAATATCAGCGCGCTATGGCACCAGCCCATTGCCCATCGTGTGGAAAACAATTCAGGGACCATACCTCTGTCGCTCGCCATATGAGCCAACCTCGGTCTGGATGCAACAACTGGCTAGATGATTTAATTCGACTGAACTCCACCTTGCCGCTCACTGGACATGATCCCATGGTGGTGGACAATGTCAGCAACACTCATGAACAAGGAGAGCCTGAGGATGAGAGTTACTACGATTTTGGGAGCCAAGGAGAGGATTTGGACTCTGGAGGCGGAACGAGGAACGAGGACAGTGAGGCCAAAGTAACCGATCACTTTCCGGAGCCCCCACTAGCTTTTGACGAGGGCTACACGTTTTTGCGCCTATTCGATGCTGACGAAAACAGCATCTATCGTAAAACGAATCTTTACTATCCGTTCAGTGGTCGAAGGGAATGGCAACTAGCTGCATGGATTCTGCGTTCCGGCTTGAGTATGGAGAAAATCAATTCTCTCCTTGCGCTAGAGATGGTAGGTGGTTAATTTAAATATCACCATGGCGGGCACAAGAATATCTACCTCGAGAGGCGAGCTAGTAGAATCGTCCCTTAGGGGATGCTACTGAGTCAATCTCTCTAAATAATGAGAGGGATCAAGAGAAAGGCTCAAGTCGGAAGGTGCGCGAAGGTGCGCGGGAACACACGAGGCTGATGTGATGAACGCGCGAGCCGTGCGGAAGGGTCGGAATGCGCGCGGTACGTGCGCGATGGGAGAAGAGTTGCAGAGGATCGTAGGAGCTCCCTTTGGATGAGGAACGAGACTTCACAAGACAAAGAAGATGATAGACAATGACTGCAATGATATTAGCGCTCTAAGCGCGACTAGACAGGAAACTGATAGTGAGTCCAAGTAAGGGAAAAGTAAGTAAGTCCGAAATCCTCTGAGTCTTCTAGATATGTAGGTCACTACGCGAGCTCTCAGGGTATTGAGACGTAAGGGAAGCGGATAGGCTGCGCGGAAGCGCGCAAGGAAGCGGATAAGTATGTAACACTATGTAAAAGACCCTCGGCTTCGCTGAAATAGTACTTAGATTGGTGATCTACCTTTATCCTTCCACTCAGCAAGAGAGCTACGAGGTCGAGCTGAATCGCTGCCTAGCGGTCCACGTTGGAAGTCGCAAGTTATTCCAACATCACATCCCACAAAGTCTCCGGCTGTTCTCTACTGGCGGGATCCACTTGAATGTATCGCCACCATATTCAATCATCCTTTATTCCATAATCGCATCGACTATGCGCCTCGCAAGGTTTACAGCACAGCGCAGAAGCTCTCTCGGATATATACTGAATGGATGACAGGTGGTCATGCCTGGGAGATGCAGGTGCGTAATATGGCTCTCTTGAAGTCATCGTCTCATGTATTCTTCAAGTCTGCGCTTCCCCATGGCGCAACTCTCCTCGGTACTATTATATCCTCAGACAAGACGTGCATTACTGCATTGTCAGGCGATCGTGTTGCACATCCTCTCCTTATCAGCCTCACCAACATCCACATGGCCACGTGGCTCAAATCATCCTCCAATGCTTTCCTTCTCACCGCCCTACTGCCGGTCGCAAAATTCATTCACAAGAACAAACAAATGCAAGGCATGTTACAGGATCGGCTCATTCATCACTGCTTGAACATCGTACTACAACCGCTGAAGTTGGCTGCTCAAAGCGGCGTAATGCTGTCAGATCCCATCAGTCGCAGTCGTTACTGCTTTACTGTACTCGCTAGCTATATTGCCGACACCCCTGAAGCCATGATGCTGGCATGCGTCGGTGGAAAAACGTCCCCAATTACCATGGCAATGTACAAACAATTCGGGGACGCCTTCCAACACGAACCCCGGACACGATCAAAGACTCTCGAGCAACTGGAAATCGTACGTTCATGCGCTCATCCAGATGATCTCGAGGAGTTTTTCCGTGAAGCGCAGAAGTTTCGCCTAAATGGCGTGGATAAACCATTCTGGTGGGACTGGCTGCTAGCGGAACCCTCCCGGTTTTTTACGCCTGAATCACTGCACCATATTCACAAGAAGTTTTGGGACCATGATGCGCAGTGGATTATCCTCGCAGTGGGAGGGTCCGAGATAGATTTCCGATTTTCGATCATACAGCCCACTACTGGTTATCGGCACTTTTACTCAGGCATCTCAAAACTCAAGCAGGTTACGGGTCGTTGTCACCGAGACGTGCAGCGATCAATCATCGCAGTCAGTGCGGATGCAGCACCTCCTGGTGTTATTGTTGCTGTACGCGCGCTCATGCACTTCAATTATCTTGTGCAGTCACCGTGCATTGATGACAAGGATCTCGGTCACATTGCAGCCGCACTAGACGAGTTCCATGCGAACAAACAATCGATCATCGCTGCTGGTGTCCACCAAGGAAAAGGCGGTAAAACCATCGACAACTGGCAGATTCCCAAACTCGAGCTAATGCAGAGTATCGTCACCAGTATCCGCAACTCCGGTGTCATAGCACAGTGGTCTGCAGATGTCACCGAGCACACACACATCACCGAGGTCAAAGACCCTGCGTGATCCAGCAACAACAACAACTACGACCCGCAAATTTGTCGTTATCTTGATCACGCCGATAAGTGCAATCGATTTGACCTCGCTACTAGCCTGTTAGATCGCTGCGACGACCCGGGAGTTGTTGGGGAGGAAAGTGCTGAGGAGGATGACGAGCTTGATGATGACGCAAACGGCTTTCCTGCAGAGCTACTCTCCTCAAGTCGAAGTCCCGGACAACCTCGTCCTATCACAGATTACTTTTCAATCGCGAAAATACTCCAAGCAAAGAAAGTTGGATTGGTACCATTCCCACTTCGTTCTTTTGTCGTCGGGCGCACTGTGCTTAATCTTGCTTACCATCCATCTATCAAGCATGCTACTGTCGATGAAATCGCCATTATGTTCGGCCTACCTGACTTGCGACCGGCTATCGCCGATTTTCTTCACCGTGAGGCGACCTATGGCAATCATATCCACTCCATAGGTGGTCCTAGAAGGGCTGCGCATGGCGCTGAGCTACCATTTGACAAAGTTCAAGTGTGGTTCAAAATTCGTTTGCAGGAGACCGAGTTTCACAATCCCCATAACATTCGACGCGCTCAAACGCTTAATTGCGCACCACCTAGTGACCCTTGGACCTTAGGTCGTTACGATCCAGTCATTATTCAGACCAGCTCTGGTCATTCCTGGCCTGCCAGCAGCCTTTCAGGTACGTTCTTTCTGTCTTTACTCGCAATAATTACTAAGCTAAAGAATGATCTCCCACAGGGCACTCCATTGCGCAAATCAGGCTTGTCATTCGGCCTCTTGGCAGAAGCGGGACACGATGGGCTTGGGACGATCAATACTTAACTTACGTCCAACGGTTCGATATCTCCAGCGAACGCGATCCAACCACTCAGTTGCATACACTGAAAAGAGCGAAGCGCTCTAATGGTACACGGATGGGCGACATCATTCCAGTCTCTCAGCTTCGAGCGCCAGTCCATCTTGTTCCACGTTTTGGTGCTACTGCAGACACGCGTCTCCCGGCATATAATAGCATGGAGCACGCGAGGGAGTTTTGGTTGAACTACTTTTGGGACAAGCATTCATTTTTTGCATTATCCGAGTAGACTAAAACATACAACATGTACTTGGGATTCCGTTGTAGAATGTGACATTTTTTTCTGAGGTACGAAAATAAAGTTGGCCGCAGCGTCGTTGATGTCGGCTCCCCTTATCAGTGACATGCCTGCGCTGGACAAACTCATCGATCTCGAGCTTAATCAGTTACTATCTTAGAAGAAGCACCAACCAATGCAGACCAGCCCCAGGCTCTCAGTCATAGTAATTTATGCCGCTAGTACTACTTGGAATACAATACTTCATACTAGTATACTTACTACTTAGTTGTAAGGTGCAGTAGGAACACCATTCCTTGTAAGTCCTGTTGAACTGTGAGCGACTGAAAGTGCTGCATTACTATTCACTGTGAGCCTGCGTGAACTGTGGAGTCCTGTGGTTTGCTGCCGCAAGACCCCAAGTGTGTGACCTCTGTGAGAAAGTTGTAGTTTACTGATGCTCGTCGAGAACATTAGTAGAACTCCATTCACGGGGGGCAATGGGGCCAAAATGTGGAATTAGATGTGCACTGCGATGAATGTTGCTGATTGGAACAATGCTAGCTATTCGTTCTCCGTTTTTGATGGTGCGTGAGACTTTGCGCAAGCCATGATTGCGATCAGGTGCCTGGAAAGCGGAGAACCATTCCACGTAGGCAAGGTGCTTTGGAGGTCGGAAATTTGATGGAAAGAGTATAGGGATAGCTTTGGGAGGGATCGAGAAGATCAAACGGACTTGTCCAATTCGATATCCTGTATAAATGACGAGTATCAATATCATGCAATGACCGGCTCGGAGAGCTCACCTTTGATACCAAGTGTCCCACCTGTGCCATCATTAACAAATGCAGTATCGAAACGAGATGCGACACTGTCCGATGCAAATGGTCTCGAACGTCCAGGACGTGCATGTACACTATCAACTGTGGCTGGGGGATCACCCTGGCCACGAACATCAACTGACACCCACTTCACCTTGTGAAAGACGGGCAGGGTTCGAAATGGGATGTATATGTCAGCAGCTTGATCTTCGAGCTGCCTAGGCCTAATAGTAGTGTTTGTAGGAAGGGTGGCTTTCACAACGTAGTGTGCGAGAGATTCACGAAAATATGTGGCGCCATATTCGTTCACAACCTTGTCCAATGTGACTGCCTTGATGCTCGGATGCTTTGACATTGTCTGAGTACAAAGAAATGACATCTCTGGAGGATGAGGCTGACGACCTGGGTGATGCGCAGTGCCTGCAATGAGTCTCCATTGAATATATGTCTCGTGGCGTAGTATTTTCTCCCTCCGTTCAAGCCAGGTTGTCATTTGCGCAAACTCATTCTTGTGGTTTGTCGAACGATACGCATCTTTAGCGAGGTCGATGTGAAGGTGTTCCGTGTATTCGGTATTGTAATTATCCGTTGTGCCGTACGAGAACTAGAGATAAAATAGAGAGCAAAGATGTTATGTGTACGCTAACGCTCAACGATGTCACCAATTGCCTTATGTGTCCGAAGTGCAACTACACACATAATCTCTTGTTTTTACTCTACCTCAATCACAACTCGTTGGTATGTCTTGAAACTTCGCATACTGATACTTCTAGATGTATTCTATCCTATCCTGACATCTATGGGTGTATATACCTACCCAGAGATCTCTGGTAGCAAGGTGAGTGGTTTTCACTCCTGTTCAACACTCTTTCTTAATAACTCGTCCTCCTCTTTTTTGTTATTCTTACACTGTATCTCTGATAGCCATTTTTCCGCCTATGTAGGCCGCTCATATGACTCTATTAGTGTATAGATACACTCCCTGAAGACCGCTTTGGTGCGCCTTTCATTGGTGAGTGCCTGTCTCCATTTTTGTGTCACTCTCAGTTCACCTCCTTGTCTTTTCGCATTTTTTGAACCTAGCCACCTTCTATTGACTTCTCCCTCACTCAGGTATCATTATAGGATGTATCTAAACGATTCACTGACCCACAGAACTATTCTCCTTCCCTTCCTCCTTCTCCTCCCTCCATTTCCCCCTCTGAATGTCCTCCCTAGCCCTCAGACGATAAAGTTTGACTTATATTTCTATCTACATATGTTCTAATTATTATTTGACATATTTCCGACCAGATAATGAGATCCCTGGGGCGCTGGATGCAGTGGAGAAGGCTTTATACTTGTGTAACATATATATATTCATATATGCTTACTCTACAGGTATACAGGCTTAATAGAAGCGAATTAAATCTATATTACTGATGTACTAGATGGTGCTACAAAAAAAGTAGAAAGAAATGTGTTGTAATGATGATATAGTTGAGCTCGCTGTTGCTCACAGTGAACACGAGCCTTTCGGCAACGTGCAGCATGACAGCGCGCCGTGGGAACGACCGACCTGCATTGCTTACCTATTTCGGTCGTTGCATTATTTTACCGTTGGGAACATGTTATCTAAGCCACGGTTTTTTCGTGGTGTGCACCGGCGGTGCTCAGTAGGAATGAATTCTAGCTTACTAAAGGGGACACTTATGCCCCGTCTGTCCTCTTTACTAAGAAGGAAATATGGGAAGTATAGGTGTGATACCCTTCATAAAAAGTCGGATGTGGTGATTTGGGGGTAGGCGTCGACATCGTGCGTCAATCTCCGCACCACCACATGCATCAGAAAGCCAAGCGAGAAGATGTTTCACGAGTCCTTGGTACAGCTGATGTAGGATATCGGGGGTGATAGATTCGAATATGTTGACAAATGGCAGTCCCTCCCAGAATGGGTGAACAATCGGCTTGATGCCGGCGTCGGTACATGCACGAACAAAGGCCAATCCACCTTCGTCAAGAGCACGGAGGGCATCAAGGACTGCATCCAAGTTTCGTGGTTGGTAGTTTGCAGCGCCAGCTGCCAGACCAAGCTCTGCTGACGGAACGTCACAGCTCGGACATTGAGTAGTCTTGACTGCAGTCGCTAACACTTGCTCGGGATAATCTCCCACAAAGCACGCAAACAGGGGATGGGTTCTATGCATAGCCCCATTGCCACTTCGCATGTTGATTCCATCGATGCCTGCAGCTGCAAGTGGAGCAAGTACACGCCCCACACAAGCATGGTAAAGGTTGGCAAGCATGCGGCGGCGAGAGGCTTTGTTCATTACATGTTCAAGACGGGTGGTTGGGAGGTATGCGAGGAGGACGTGAGCATGACGTGAGGGTTTTCGATGTATCTCTTTCGGAATGTTGCCAATCGTCATGTATACTGGGTACGTCGTCTTGTTGCGAAACATCGTGACCTGCGTCTTGTCCGATGAGATGATGACAGGAATTATTGTCGCGCCAGGAAGCATGCGGTCTAGGTGTTTCTACAAATACAGTGTTAGTCTACTGTTGCGTGACGACTTTGCAAAATTTGTACCTGAGAATTCCACCACCATTTCCCCGTATGCATCTCATGATATAAACGAATTGTTTCATCTCCGTCAGCGTAATGGCGCTCGGGTGCGAAGGTGAGAAAGTCGGCGAATTTCGAGTCACCAAAGAGAGCTTGAATACACGCGATGATATCTCGATAATAGACATCGAATGCTTCATCAGCCACTACAATCTGTTCTCGTCTGAATCTTGGACGGCCCGGAAGTTCGTCATCAATGATCTTGTTTAGTTCGCGTGCATTCTTGAAGGAGAGGCCAATTTTGTCACCGAGCTGGAAGTGTTATGATTAGACTAATACTAGTTTTTGAAAGTACCATAGACTTACACCCTCGATGGAAACGAGCTCTGAGAACGCAGTTGAACTCGAACCTCGTAATTTCGCCCATCGGGCCACCTCCCAATCAAGCTTCGAAGCAAACGGAGCATATACATTATCTGCACCTGGTCCGTCAAGTTGGGCATGATAGGTTGTGTTGCTCAATTCCTTGGTTGAATCGATCGGCTGCCCAGCTCGTTGGTCAGGATATTGGACAACTGTAGGTACCTGTTCATGGTCGCGAAGTCGTTGTTGTACTCTGTGCTGGGCATCTGATTCTGATTCTTGTGCATCGGAGGTAGGTGTGTCTGGGATGTTGGCATGTTCGCCACGTTCTTCTTCGTCCTGCCCGTCACGGTCATGGTCATGGTGTGCGGATTGGGGCAGTGGTGCTGCGGGAGGTTCCCATTCATCCTGCGCATCGCCGCCATAATTTGATTCCTCTTCATCCGAACGTGTATCACCCACATCTCCCCCACCATCAAACTCCTCTGGCCATTCCAATTCATCCTCGCCGTATGTCCCAAAGAAATCTCCTGCAAAGTGCGGCGACCGATTTGGGTCAGGTTCATCTCCGAGCTCTATATCCAGATCATTTTCCACTGGGTCTGGAGCAGGCGGGTTTGTAGGAAATTGACGTGAGGCAAGGTAAAGATGCACGACAAGCTGGATTGGTGGTTTTTGCGAGGTGCTTGCTGTATCCAGATATCGATGCAAGCGTTTTAGTTGCAGGCAGGACATATCAGTTTCGGGCATGTTCTAGGTAGATTTGATGAGAAATATTGAATACTGAATGTCCTAAAAATTCACTTACAAAATGCCAGTTGCAAGCGCATACACGTCAGAGAAGGGAGGTGGTGTGCATGAGCTGAGCTGAGGTGCTGTCCGAGTGGGAACGTGTTGTCCTTGTGGTGTACCGCAAAGCACCGAGTTTGGAAGCTCGCAGTTGCCGGTTGTATTGATTCGAAGGGCCTTTAGACAGGTGCCAGGGATATCTCCATCAGAGGGAACGTGTTGGCCTCGTGGCATACCGCAAAGCACCGACTCTGGAAGTTCATAGTTGTACCCATTCGAAGGGTCTTCAGACAGGCACAAGGGAGATCTCCGTCAGATTATCTTCAGACAGGCACAAGGGAGATCTCCATCAGATTATGCATCATCTGCATGCCTTCAATCAATGATGTCATGATGAAAATCAGAGAGTCACTTACCGTTTATGGTCTGAGATCAATTTCGTCCATTTTTTGCTGCTGGAGGTCTTCATCGTTCACTTTGCGCCCTTGTCCTTGGAGAACAACCTGACCTTCATCTACGAGGTCTTCAGGGTCATCATTGAGGATCTTGGTTTCGAGGGTAGATATACTGCGGTACAACCTTTTGAGTTGAACTGCGAATGCATTGTTGCTGGGATTCTCGCAAGGTTTGCTATCAAATAATGCCGATGACGTGGAGGAATTGTCGGTCGTGCCAGAAGAAAGAGCGAGATTAGAAGACATCGAATGGGTGTAGGAAGAATATCCGCAGCAGGCTCAAAAACAAAATGAGGGGTGAGAGTCGCAAGGAATATCTTGGTTTGCAACATTGAGAACTTCCAGCCTGGACAAGCGTGTGGACCGAATGAGAATGTCATCAGGTTCGCGATTCCTGGATGCGAGGGAGCTCGTGCGGTGTGAGGCAGAGAAACCCAGCGATCAGGGCTGCAAGGTTTTTTTTTAGGACAACGGTGTAACGAGGAAGATTACACTTACTTGAATATTCTTGCATTCTTGCCCCAGATGTCAGTGCTAAAGTTCGAAGCCTCGATGGGAATGTGCACATAAGAGCCTTTGCGGATATGGATGGTCTCGCCCGGGTGAATAATTGTACCATTATGGAGGACTATGGACAAAGATATTGGGATGTTGTCACTGGCGCAAGCGGTCCGGCTGTAAAAGTTGTCAAGAAGTGTCATGCTGCGCTCGCATTCCACGAAGAAGACAGTGAAGAGAAACGCATGGACGTAGATGACGAAGGCGATCCACAGGCATCTCCAGCTCTATCAGACGCACATACCCCTGTGGAACTACCAGTGTCATTCAAACTAGCGATGGAACTTGCGTTTTCAATGCTGTCATTCGTTTATGGAATACCCCTAACCAGGTATGAGAATTTCGGCCATCAGGTAAATAAAATAAAATTAGGATGCCCTACCACAGACTATATAAGCTTCAATTTGTATACTGGGCGATGATGACGCCGATACTATACGGGCGGTACAGTCCTCCATACCTGGTGGTGTTGGTGGTGTTGGTGGCGATGCGGTTGAGGCTGGGGACGTCGATGTAGAATAACTCGGCGACGGCGTGTCTGGCGTTGTCGGTGGGGTAATGTACGTGCTGGGTGGAGGGTATGTGGGCTTTGGTGGAGAAGGGTAACGATGACCATACGACGGAGTAGGCGCCAAAGCGGTTGGGGGAGGCGGGAATGGATTCGTGGTAGGAGGAGGGGTGGTCTTGGATGAGGAGGGTAGTATGTAAGTAGGGTAGGGACCTTGACCTACGAAATATTTCTTCACCATTTCCTCGAACTCCCTCAGCGTTACTGGGTCCACATTAAGCTCCCACTCCAGGTACTGACACATCTCACGTTCCATCTGGTTGATCTCCCTGAGCTGGAACATACCCTGGGCCACGATGCTCCAGGATTTGTTTGAGTAAGTATCGTCGCAGATGACCTTGGAGGCGAGCATGAATGCGGATATGAACAGGCGATGTCCCGAAGATCCCCGAGCGGTAGGGAAGCGTGCTTTCAATCGCTGGAGGAGGACGAGAGCAGCGAAGGTAACAGATGAATGCAACTTCGTGCGGTGGAGGGCATATGCGATGAAATGGGGGAGCTTGACTTGAGAGTTAGAAGACGATGGGGGGTATTCGGGACAAGCAAACAGATGGTTTTTGAACTGCGCGCACAACGGCGAAGGCTCGTGACCATAAAATGGGTCAAAGTGTCTTGTGGAAGGTTGAGTTGATTGGGGTTTGGGTGGCGCCTATGTTTCCCGAAGTTGAACATGTGGAATGACGAACGGCTAATAAGAACTCACCAACGGTGCGGGATGATAACCCATACGTGAATGAGGAACGCTCTGGGCATTCTGAAAGGGGGATGGGTGGGGTAGTACTCCAATAGAAAATGACTTACGTGTTGAATACTGGCGACTAGAGTCTTCGTGCTTGTTTGTGCCGTGATTTGGGAGCCGAAATATTTTGGAAGGGTAACAGGGCACTCATCACTTGATTGCGCCAATGTATTTTGTGATCTGCGTGTAAGGAGGGTGAGGGTGACGTATGGAGTGGAAAAAAAACGGGCTGCTATTCGGGTTCGTTCTGAGCAGTGTTGGGAGCGATCAGTATCAGGTAACAGAACGTACATGTTGGTCCAGCGTGACGGTTCTTGCAAAGACGCACTTCATGGCATCTGAAGGCTCGTTTTGGTAGGTGGCGCAGGTCCAGACCAGCAAGACCGTTATCAACGAGGCTCCAGAATGGCAAGACCATTACCAGTGAGCAAATGAGGGGGCGCGCACTAAGACTACTTGGTGAGGCTGTGTTAAAGTTTCAGACCATAAACTCACCTAGTAACGAACTAAGCCTGTCAGGGAAAGGAAAGGCTCAACCCTTGCTCTGCATTATGAAATATTATAAAGCGACCTCAGGCTGTTATAAATTGCGGGTCTGAGTTTAATCCAACTCAAAATCAAACACTCGCTCACCTCCAAAGTAGTCTTTCATAGTCTTGCCGCGCTGAGTAGAAAGACGGCCACACATTCATTTCACATTTTTCAAATTTATTTTACCTAGACAGCCAGAGTTCAATGGAGTCACATTCACGCCGTAAGTGTTTTTTCATACTGATAAGGTTGAAAAACTCACTCAGTTCAACTTGAAGCCCGACGCAAAGCCAAGGACCAGGCGCTGGAAAAACCGGGTGAGTATGCACTACACATTACACATTCATTTGTACTCACAAGTCACACCAACGATATTGTTGCGGAGCACAGTTTGGCAGACTCTCCAAAGCAAGCCGCGCAAGCATAAACTTTCGACTACGGATGATGTCAGACCTGCCCAAAAATGGGTGAAGACTGGCAATCCAGGTCACGAACCGAAAGTAACCGCACCACCTGCTCAAAACAAAAAAGACAGCAAAAACCGCAGTGAGTCATTGGCCACAACAATATTACAAACTCACTCACAGACAGATGATCCAGAACGACCGCTACCTTCCTCAGCTTCGGATTTCGAGTCAGAGGTGGAACCTAGTATCCAGCCTAAGAAGAAGTCCAAGATGGGTCAGATCATGATCGTGTGTTGCCACATGGCACTTACTAACATGAGGCTATAGCGCACAAGGCAGCGGCAGTGTCTGTTGACTCATCGGAGCCCAATTCAGATGCCAGCGAGCACAGTATGTCTGATGCATCCGACAATGAAGAATCTGATATGGAGCTGGCGGAGAGTGTCGCTAAGGCATTGTTCGGAGAGGTAAGTCCGAGTCTGCATTTGATCAGGTACCGGCGCGTATTCGCTTACTAATCTTCATAGATCCCTACAATTGCCAATAAGACCTCAAGTTCATCGCAGTCGTCAAAAACTCCTCCTCCACCCATCTGGGGCTCGCAACTCAGGCCTCTGAACGCGCGAGAGAGAAAACACGCAGCGGAGGTAAGTGATTTTTTGCTATACACGTGTAGTGTGTAGTAATACCTGTGCTAACTCAAAATTCACCCAACAGACCCCCTTGTGGGACTCAGTGATGACAAGCTCGTCATTTGTGTCACAGGCTCCCACTCCACGCACTGACAAGGGCAACAGGTCCTTTTCCGAGTCCACACTAGCCGGAGACGAGGCTGAAGATGACCACAGTCCCACCCTCGATATCAAGTCCGAGCCTGACAGCACCAACGATTCTGACGCCGAGCCCCACCCTCTCAAATCCAAGGCACACTCACTTCAAGAAGACCCTATTTCCCATCTTGTTTACACAAAGACTGGGTCAGTCCGACTCATGGACCAGAACGTCGAACTGCGTAAGGTAATTCAACGTGGCATTCTCGAAGTCAAGGCCTACATTGCCTTCGAGCATGGATACCCTGAAATTGCGGCCCGAAATGTATATTCACGCGAAATACTGCTGAAGGCTGCGCAGTACCACAACACGGCGCCGATCGAGAAACGGATGCGGATCGATGATGAGTATTTGTCTGCCCTCAGCAATCTAGTCAGTGTTGTGTCTTCACTGCGCATTAATGCTGACGTCATCCATAGATTGATGCTCGTGCTAGCCTGTTTCGCAGCGATATCAAGGATGTGGCCAGCAAAAGTATTCTAGGCTACTTCCGACTCGGCAGTTTTGGCTGCGACGGAATCCTTGACAGGCTTCTTGCCAATCATTCATACGTTTTCCCGCAAACGTTTGATGTTTGTTTTTTTTTCTCCTCGTGAATGTGTCATCATACTCACACATCACATTGCTCAAGGCTCAAGGCCTTCCTTCACCGAACCGAAAGAAGCTGTATCAATCCCAGCCCGTGTTCCTCATTCTATGAGGTATTTTTCAAACATCTGAAGTCTGTTGGTGCGCAGTTTGGACAGCGCTTCTGTGATATCGCACGGAATAAAGGTGGTCGTCCGGAGATTCCAATCCCTATGTTGGCTATGGTCTGCACTGCCGTAAGTCCCACTTGCTTTGTGCTCGTTCACTCGTCGACGTTCTTCGTTGCTAGATCCGTGCCATCCTCCTTGCAAAGAAGAATAAGTCAAGTGATGATTTCAAGTTTACCGGTAATCAGTTTTTTGATATCTATAACCACCACGTGGTTTTGTTGGAGAGGATCCTGACGACGGCACCTGTCAAATTTCATAAGATGATGGCAGATATATACGAGGAAGTACAGTAAGTCAGTGTCGAAGTTGGTGGCATGTTACTGATATATTGTCGTTTACAGTCGCTTCCGTCATAGCATCACCGGAGTCTATGACCAGGATGACGGCCTTGCATTCTTGGACTTGGAGGGCATGGAGGACGAGTAAATTGGATCACATGTGTTCCAACGTCGAAAGCATCAGACTTCCAGTTACTAATCCTATACATGTACATACATTAACCACCACTCCCTCGTTGCACATTTGTCTGGCTCGTATGTTACTGCACTCAGCTGATACCCACTTTTAATTATAATTAATTGTTTCCTGTATTCTTCAAGCGTGAAAAGTCTCTCTAGCGTTGTCTAAACAATCTAAGGGCATCGAAAGAGGCTTCACTAGCTGCATCTAAGCCAAGCAAACTGTTCTAATGTTTTTGGAATAGCAATAGGCTTTCATAAATTTTTATAAAAAAAATTGAGGTAATGTAATTCTGGCAAGCCTTCTAAGCTGTCCAATTAGCACAACTTCGACAAAATATCTCTAACTATCGAAAATTCAGCTAAATAACTCTAAGTTTACATGGGAGGGTTTTCCTGATGGGCTAACTACTGTAGGTCTGCTAGTTAGCGTGATCTGATGCATCACTCAACATGCCAACGAGCATAGTTAATGCAATACTCATGTCTTGTGATAAGCAGACTTAATGCATTATACCTACAGGGACTTGTGCAATCCGATGCAAATCCACCCAGTGCCCGTGGCGGATGAAGGTATCATTGATAATCAGAGAATACCCGCTGCGAGCGAGGCTCCCCAGTTCTCGTCCGTTTCGTTCGATTTCGGTACCCCCGACCGCGAAGAACCGGTCTCGTCAGAGACAGGTCTTCACTCCTGGCGATCGCTCAAAAGCGAGGGCGCAAGCTAGGGGACAAGATGCTCGAGTAGCGCGTAACCGTGCCCGAGGCCATGCTGCTATATTGATACATCCAAACTGGACTATAAGCCTAAAACTAGGATACATCATCCAGTAAGATTATCCATTATCCATTGGATGTATCCCATGGTGGATCCCATCTGTTGGATACACAGCCGCATTTTTCGCATTTTTGAAACTCAGCTGTTTGTCATTCCAGGATATATTCATTATTCACAAAACATATCCCATTTTGGTCACCTCCTCATGTCAGGTCTCCCCACATTATTCCCACACATCACATGTTCGCATTTTTCAGCCACACAGTGTGGGAATTACCCCACAACACCAAAAACATCGCCCATTTTGGGAATCTCCACAATATCAATTGTTCCCACACCCTTTCCATATTACTGCAGCTTCACCACCACACCACAATTGCTCCCCTTTCATATACAAGTAGTAGTTTGGTATATATATGTATAATATAATATAATAGACCGCTTTTTTTGTCTATTTGTGAGCCTGCTCCTCCTCCAGGACCCTTTCAAAATGATGTAGGATACAAAACATTTTCGCACTTTTGCCCCTTTGACAAGGAAGTGTCCTAGGGTATTCAGAACATGATTATGAGTATATATGAAGACATTCCCAACTTTATTTGACCATCTGAAGTGTCCTACATCAATAAATATAACACATATACAGAAAAACACAAAATATGTTCCCATTTAATTACTTGCAGATGGATGGACTTGTAAAAATGATTCCCAGCACCTATTCAGTAATATGAACAATGTATCAGGAGCCTAGGACTATAGGACAACCCCCTGTTGCATGGTGTGCCCTCCTTCTCCTGGTGGTGTACCCCCTGTGAATTTTTTTCCTGTAGGACCGGACCTCAATTGAGGTAGGGGGTCCATTTCTATGTATATTTGAGGTAGGTCTATCATATAGCTGGCCCAGGACACACATAGGATCCTGCTACAGGAACAAAAACATAGAAAATCGCACTTGTGACATTTTTGATGTGTTTCAGTATCTTACCATTGCATCTATGATCCAAGCTGTTCATATATAGTGAGCATAGCATATATACTTGCTTTTTATGCCCAAGATCAGCTCACAATAGGCTGGAGCTGTGAGCTAGTGTATATGCTTGCTATTTCTACTGATAAGGGGCCCATGCCTTCAAAACATCAAATATTAATGATCAGAAACCTGGAGTACATTTGGAATATATACAGCATGATATATATATATGTATAGAACAATCCAACAATGATTGAGTGCTGAGGAAGTGAAATAGATAAGAAATTGAGTGTGGGAAACTTCACAAACCCAAAACATCGAAAATGGTCAGTTGAGCAGTAGTCAGACTTTAATGCTGGGTCAACTCATGATTACACTATATCCCTTCCCTCCACCCTTTACCCTCAGGGCAGTAGGTAGGATAGGTTCCTTAGGTAGTTTACAATCTATCCTACATATTTTAAATGAAATCTTTGACATTTATCATATATAAATGACACTTTGTGCAAAAAGATATCAATTGTCACTTTTCACACATATGTCATTTTGCCTGTCATTACATCAATCCTTCATGGATCTTTCTAAGCCTTCAGGGACATCATAAGGGATATATATTGGGGGTATCACAGGTCTCTGATTACTTATCACAGGCTTGACAACCATGTAGGCTTCTGATCAGTAGAAATACCCCCTCTACATCAGATCTCATGTTTGTGCCATATATCTAGCTGGTATTTAGTGTAGAATACATGTATTCATGTACTACTGATTATAAATGAGCAGGGTGGACCATGTGTGCAAGTGTAATATACTAAACAACATCAAAAATGCCAAACATACAATATTTTATGTTTTTGTTCCTGTAGATGTATATTGTGTGTGTCCAGGGCTAGCTATATGATAGACATACTCCAAATATATATAGAAATAGACCCCCTACCTCAATTGAGGTCCGATCCTACAGGAAAAAAATTCACAGGGGGTACACCACCAGGAGAAGGAGGGCACACCATGCAACAGGGGGTTGTCCTATAGTCCTAGGCTCCTGATACATTGTTCATATTACTGAATAGGTGCTGGGAATCATTTTTACAAGTCCATCCATCTGCAAGTAATTAAATGGGAACATATTTTGTGTTTTTCTGTATATGTGTTATATTTATTGATGTAGGACACTTCAGATGGTCAAATAAAGTTGGGAATGTCTTCATATATACTCATAATCATGTTCTGAATACCCTAGGACACTTCCTTGTCAAAGGGGCAAAAGTGCGAAAATGTTTTGTATCCTACATCATTTTGAAAGGGTCCTGGAGGAGGAGCAGGCTCACAAATAGACAAAAAAAGCGGTCTATTATATTATATTATACATATATATACCAAACTACTACTTGTATATGAAAGGGGAGCAATTGTGGTGTGGTGGTGAAGCTGCAGTAATATGGAAAGGGTGTGGGAACAATTGATATTGTGGAGATTCCCAAAATGGGCGATGTTTTTGGTGTTGTGGGGTAATTCCCACACTGTGTGGCTGAAAAATGCGAACATGTGATGTGTGGGAATAATGTGGGGAGACCTGACATGAGGAGGTGACCAAAATGGGATATGTTTTGTGAATAATGAATATATCCTGGAATGACAAACAGCTGAGTTTCAAAAATGCGAAAAATGCGGCTGTGTATCCAACAGATGGGATCCACCATGGGATACATCCATCTGGATAATAGATAATGGATAATCTAACTGAATGATGTATCCTAGTTTTAGGGCTATAGCCCAAAAGGATATATCCATCCAGCAACATCAGGTGCGTGCCCAGCGTCATGCAATGTTTGGATCTTTCGGCGCGATACTTTCTGAAGCGAGATTGAGGGATGCTGATGAACGGGAGCGGAAGGATGTCAGGTGGGAGACTAGGCGGAGGGGTGATGATGATATTGATTGGGGTGATGGAGATGGAGATGGAGATGGAAGTGGTGTTCCGGAAAACGATGGTGTTGATGAAGTGTCTAATGGATTGGGAGGGATGGATCTGGACCCGGATCTTGAGCCCAGTTTGGAGGCTATGAAAGGCTTCGTTCAGAGTATGAGTGCGGAAGGATCGCGGTATCGCACGGTGGATGATGTCGAGGACGAACAGCAGATGAGAATTGAGGACAAGGAAGAAGACGACGGAAGCGACTCCCACGGCGCCTATAGCGACACGAGCGAGGAAGAAGACAAGGAAGAAAAAGAAGTGTTTGAAGTGGAGGAAGAGATGCTTATTGCAGAATCGGAGGGTGGAAAACCTCATGAACCCTTACCCTTGGATGATTCTGACGAAGGGGAGGATTCATCAGACGATGACGAGCTCACTCCGGGAGGTAACTTCAAGGCTAGACTCCGTCGAATCCGCGAGAAATCGCGCTCGACGAAGCCAGCAACAGCTGCGCCTGGGGGTAATTCAGAGGAGGATGAGGAGGAGGAGGAGGAGGAGGAGGAGGAGGATGCTTCTTTCCCCCGTTGGAATCGAGGTGATTCCGACGATGATTACATGGCAGGAATAGAGGTATCTCGATTTTCCTCCCTCCACTCCACAAGGGCTGACCTCCTGCACAGGAATTGCTCGACATGCACAGCGGTATAGTTGGCGGTAAAGACCGCAAACTGCGCAAGAAACTGTTCGGTGCAATCCACAATGGTCAATTTGACCACGTCGACGACTACGAGGAATTGGACGGATCCTTCAGCTTTCAGCCCGCGAGTGGGTGCCCTTGTCATATCGTGTCTATCAGTCATCTAATCGATTTTCAGAGCGCAAGAAAGACAAGATGAAGGAGCTACCTGCCGAACTCCAAGAGACATGGGGCAAAGATCGAGTTAAGAAAGCTGAGCTCAAACGAGCTCGCGAACAGGCTCGTTTTACCGACGCCGTAGATCCCATTTCTCCAAAGAAAGGCGGGAAGAAGGGGCGCAAGGCGATGCGGGCAGCTGCAAAGATGGATCCGAGCGAGCTCGCTGAAATTCAGAATGCCATCGTCGATATGGTGTCACTGGAGAAGCAGATTCGCCGCTTCATCAGTGATGAGGGCGAAAAGAACAACATGGTACTTCCTCCGATGAACAAGTCTCATCAAGTCCACGAAGACCCGTGCTGTTGATGAACATAAAGTCAAGGAATGTCATGAAGAGACACGGAGGCAGATTTGATAATGATAAGATGCCTCGACACAAAGATGGAGATGAAGTTGGCAAGGTACGAGGTTCCTCCATTTTGAATGAAACGCAGCTCTTACATTCTCATTCTCCGTTCGTAGGCTGCTCCAAAGATCGGAGAAACGAATGTTGGGTTCAGGATGCTTGCTTCGATGGGGTGGGCAGAAGGAGATAGGATTGGTGGCAATGCGTCCAATGGGATTGATGCGCCTTTAACAGCCATCATCACGAACACGAAGCTGGGTCTGGGCGCGACTCGATAGTCACATCTTCAGAGCGAAATCTAATACCTTCCATGACCCCATATTGACCTGGGCCCTGATGAAGCACAGCAAGTCCACCGTCCTCATGGATAGCGCAGTCTGAAGAATGACATCTAGCTACTGGACATCATGATCAAGTATAGACGTGCATATTTCGTTGTCTCGTCACCAAACTTCCTACCATATTCTGCTCAGTGTTGGCGTCATCTCACTGCCTTTTCCTGCATTCTTCTATAGTTCACACGGCTGTAATCGTGAATTCACTAATGCCACAGCCTCAGGCCTCAGTACTTGCTACTAGTTCTTACTACATACACAAGTTCGGCGCTCACTATACCATTTCCTCTCCAGGTTTCAGTGCTCGAATTTCAACGTGCGTGCGTATTAAAATTAATCATATCCACCTGGATTTTGTACTCATGAAAGGCATACTAGTGTCGTCTTCGCACAATCGCGCTCTTCGGCCCCTTCAACCTTCCCGTGTTCTTGACCAGTGACAGTCCTTGTGTAACTTGATTATAACAGCATGGCAGACATGGTGCAAGAGTGTCGAGCGGCCTTGCAGAGATGTCCCCTCGGTCATTCTGATCGATCAGCGTGTCTCTACAATCTTGCAATCAGCCTTCATGACAGATTCGAGCAGCGGGGCGTCCCGTCTGACCTTGATGAGGCCGTCGAGCTCTTTCGGACTGCACTGGTCCTTTGTCCCACCGGTCATTCTCATCGATCAGGGTCTCTCAACAATCTTGCCAACTGCCTTGTAAACAGATTCGAGCAGCGGGGCATCCCGTCTGACCTTGATGAGGCCATCGAGCTCCATCGGGCCGCACTACTCCTTCGTCCCCGCGGTCATTCTGATCGATCGATGACTCTCAATAATCTTGCCAACAGCCTTGTAAACAGATTCGAGCAGCGGGGCATCCCGTCTGACCTTGATGAGGCCATCGAGCTCCATCGGGCTGCACTACTCCTTCGTCCCCCCGGTCATTCTGCTCGATTGTCTCTCAACAATCTTGCCAGCAGCCTTCAAATCAGATTCCAGCAGCGAGGCATCCCGTCTGACCTTGATGAGGCCATCGAGCTCCATCGGGCTGCACTACTCCTTCATCCCCCAGGTCATTCTGATCGATCGATGACTCTCAACAATCTTGCCAACAACCTTCAAAACAGATTCAATCAGCGGGGCGTCCCGTCTGACCTTGATGAGGCCATCGAGCTCCATCGGGCAGCACTACTCCTTCGTCCCACTGGTCGTTATGATCGACCAGGGTCTCTCAACAATCTTGCCCTCAGTCTTGGTGACAGATTCGAGCAGCGGGGCGTCCCGTCTGACCTTGATGAGGCCATCGAGCTCCATCGGGCTGCACTACTCCTTCGTCCCCCCGGTCATTCTCATCGATCACAGTCTCTCAACAATCTTGCCAGCAGCCTTCAAACCAGATTCAACCAGCGGGGCGTCCCGTCTGACCTTGATGAGGCCATCGAGCTCCATCGAGCTGCACTACTCCTTTGTCCCCCCGGTCATTCCAATCGATCAGCGGCTCTCGACAATCTGGCCGTCAGCCTTCGAACCAGATTCAAGCAACAGGGCGTCCCATCTGACCTTCATGAGGCCATCGAGCTCAATCGGGCTGCACTACTCCTTTGTCCAACCGGTCATTTTGATCGATCAGCGTCTCTCGACAATCTTGCCACCAGCCTTCAAATCAGATTCGAGCAGCGGGGCGTCCCGTCTGACCTTGATGAGGCCATGGAGCTCCGTCGGGCTGCACTACTCCTTCGTCCCCCGGGTCATTCTCATCGATCACTCTCTCTCGACAATCTTGCCATCAGCCTTGAATACAGATTCAAGCAGGGGGGCGTCCCGTCTGACCTTGATGAGGCCATCGAGCTCCATCGGGCTGCACTACTTCTTCGTCCCCCTGGTCATTATGGTCGATCAGGGTCTCTTAGCAATCTTGCCATCAGCCTTGTAAACAGATTCGCGCAGCAGGGCACCCAATCTGACCTGGATGAAGCATTTAGGGTGTATGTGCAACTCTCCTACCTACCTCATGCAGTCTCCCATACGGATCTTACCGCTGCCAAGACATGGACCATCTCTGCCGAAGTGGCGAACCATGACTCTGCATTGCTTGCCTATCAAACCGCATTGAAATTCCTAGATCAGCATGTTACTATGTTGCGGTCTTCCCCGCATCTATTTGATGTCGTCAGGAAGGCCACAGCTTCACTTGCCATGGACGCTTTCTCGTGCAGTGTTCGTCACGGGGCACTGACAACTGCTGTGGAACTGGTGGAGCAAGGCCGTGCCGTATTCTGGACCCAGTTGGCACGCTTACGCTCACCGCTCGATGAACTTTCCCTGTCCGGTGACACCGGCGCAGCCTTGGAGAAAGAGTTCAAGCATCTGAGCTTTGGCCTTCGTAGCGCGCTTGATCAGTCTACTGAAGAGCAGTCCCCACAAATCCGACAACTGACCATGCAATGGCATGATGTCGTCTCCCGCATCCGCATGTTGCCCAACTTTTCTCGGTTTCTCCTGCCTCCCCTTTTCTACAACCTGCAGAAGGCTGCTGAAGAAGGCCCTGTCATCATCGTCAATGCAAGCCGATATGGCTGTGACGCCTTGATTATCTTCAGTGCACAAGATCCTGTGCACGTTCCACTCGATATCCTGCAGATTGAAGTTTCCGAGTTGTCTTCGGAGTTTCAGTCCCTCGCAGAGGAATTTGGTGCTTCTGATTGTCAAAACAAACTTGTCAGCATCCTCCGCGAGCTTTGGGATTGTGTTGTTGACCCCGTTGTCCGAGCTCTTGAGGCATCTGAAATCCACCATGGCTCGCGTATCTGGTGGTGCCCCACTGCCGAGTTCACGCTTCTTCCTCTACATGCAGCAGGACCGTACGGGAAGAATAAAAACAACTTGTCTGACATTTATATCTCCTCTTACACCCCCACTTTGGCGACACTCATTCGGGCGAGACAGCGGGTTTCTCAAGAGGTGTCCACACAAAATTTTGTCGCCATCGGTCAAGCGAATCCGGACAGAGGGAAGGAACTCCGTCATGTCGCTCCTGAGTTAGCCATCGTCGCTGAGCGCCTCAGGCCCGTTGTCTCCTTCACATCACTCGAGGATGGTGACGCAACAGTCCAGGGTGCACTTGCTGCACTAAACCATAATCAGTGGCTCCATCTAGCTTGCCATGGAATGCCACACCGGACGCAATCGTTCGACTCTTCCTTCGCGATGCGCGATGGGCCTTTGATGATCAAGGAAATCATCCGGTCCGACTGGCAGAGCCCGGAGTTTGCATTCTTGTCGGCTTGCCACACTACCGTGGGTGATGAAAAGAGTCCCGACGAGGCGATACATCTCGCTGCGGCGATGCAATTCTCTGGATTTCGCAGTGTGATAGGTTCCATGTGGTCTGTCGACGATGAGGTTGCACTACAGGCTGTGTCCATTTTTTACCGCAAACTGGTCGATGGCTCAGGGAGATTGGACTGCACGCGGGCTGCGGTAGCCTTGCACAAGACTGTGAAATCGTTGCGCAAGAAGATTCCACTAGAACAGCAGATCGTGTTTGTTCACATAGGTGTCTAGTTTGATTGGTTCGTCATGTTATTGCATTCTATGTCATGCTGCTTGCTTTCATTACCCTGTTGTTCCACCTAGATCCCAGTTATCAGTTATTCAAATCATGTCTGCATAATACTCTGTTTTTTTTTCCCCGTTGTGTACTAGTACTGCAAGCACCGATCCATTGAATGATTACACATTGCTTTATCAAACATACAAAGAAGCTGGCTGTTGATACGGGACTTTGTGGGATGGGCTGGTGCATGGCTCTTCTTTGTTAATATATTTCTCTGCGGTCACGAAGACTTTGCGTGGCATAGGATGCAGAGCATCCTACAACCTACACATCCTTTCTACATAGAAGGGGACGAGCCACGACCTCGCAGCCCGCCAATAGGCTCATATTTCCAGCAGCATCGCATTAAGATATTGATATTGAACAAAAATCAAGAGAATGCATACAATTACGACAGCATGATCCGATCCACCCACGTCCAAGCCAACTATCGTTGCTCGGCGCACTGCGTTAAGGCTTCCCCAAGCCTCCAGCCAGCAATATGCAAGGAATCATTATACAGCCTGTACCTCGAATCCGCAACAGTGTTGGCAAGCTCCAATGCGCGCTTCAGATTCCTGTCCAAGATGTCTTAAAACTGCGGGCACAACATACAAAGTTACACTTACTCTGGGATATGCTCTCGAGAGGCGTAGAGCATGACATGCAGCCGCAGTATAAGCTCGGGGAGGTATATATCTGCCGAATGCGAGTTAGGTCGCGGGAGTGACGGCCTCCTGTCTCGTCTGGCATATCTGAGCAGTTTCACGACTCTATCGTAAGCCTGGTTAATTAAACAAGCAGCCCTGGTGTTCCGCTTCATTATCGGCACCTCTAGGTTCTGGCACTCCATGACACGGTCAAGACTGTCCTGGATCGTAAAGAACTGCCTGTGGTTAAGGTATTTTGTGGCTCGTTCCTCAGGCTGGTCGATTGAGGGGAGTTCACGCGGAAGCATCTCCACAAGGTTCTTTGCAAGCAAAACCCTCCCGGCACCTGAAACCATACGGAGCCATAATAGTAGATCCTCGACGATAAGCTTACCTAGGAAGTACCGCAAAATGACGGTCGCCCTGTTCCAGCGCAGTATCATGCGTTCCATCCCCGAACGTTGTCCACTCTATGGAACGAAGCAGCAGCAGCTCGACATCTGAGGGAGTGGCCTGCAACGGAATGACAGAAGACTGGTCCGTTCATTTAGGGTCGAATCTGGCAAATAGTGTTCAGTACATGAGTTTCGTGAGATCCGCGTCCCACCAACCTCGAATGCTCTATCAATTGTGAGTTTGGCAGCGACGACCGCCACCTCGTGAACGTCTAGACCATCCTCCCGCGCACAGGTCAATGCTAATCGACGATCATTGACGTCCGCGATAAGTTCGAGCGAAGTCAAGAACATCTCATATCGCTCGACTGCGTTGTCTCCTAGCGGGACAGCATACATTGCAATCAACTCTCTTTGGCCTGCAGCCTGACAAGGAAATTAGTGAGGAACAAAATGACTAAGGACAAACTCTCACCTCCAACACTTGTAGGTAAGCCTCAAGAATGACTTGGGTCGCGAGCAGCGGCACCGGAATGTCGATCATCTGCAAATAAAGGCAGAGGTGTGCGAAGAAATGCGTCATGAAGAAACACGTCATTGTAGGATACCTGCTGCTTTGTTAGAGAATGTCAACGCACTTGTTTCGACTTACTATGATGATTCGGGATCAAAGGTTGCATCCCTGACTTCAGTTGCAAAGGTTTTAAGCTAAGAACTTGTCCGATCGAGGAGATCGATGATCGCCAGCTGAGAGACATGTAATGCGTGGTCTGCGGTAGGACTAATTGACGGTCAGCACATGGAAAATAGACGGATGTATGTAAACAGTACCCGTCCTCCACGTGAATGCTACCTAGTGTTTCCAACGTAGATGTTGCTTCCCTCTCCCACTCTTCTTCCTCAGCTGCATCTCATGTCTGCGGTATGTTCCTCCTCGCATAAGATACTGATTTGCGCCCGCAGGTGGTCTTGCCATATCCGATATGCAGACTTCAGGATACTGAATGTTTGTGGGCAGGGCGCAAGAGCTGCATAGAGAATGCACTCTGGGTCGGGGAGGCGGGACTTCGAGGCACCTTAACAAGATGGTATACAAATGGTTGAGTGGTGCACGCACATTCAGGGCTGCTCTTGCGCATGTTGATGTTCACAATTTTCGACGTGAGTTTCCCTGCCATCCTTCAGCATCACAAAGCCATCGATGCTGTCGTCATCTCGTTGCTCATTTGCTGTTGGGCAGATTAGAGATGCATATACGATACGTGGAGCTTGACTTACCAATGGTTCGTAATTGAAACAGTAGCAGCCCTCCATGGATGATGCTGCTTTTCTGCATGATTTGACTGCCTCATCCAATCTACCAGCACGAACAAATGAGTAGAGCGCGTGAGCTAGGCTTTTCTCAAATCCCTGTAAAGGATTGCGTTTCAATCAGTGCTTCGACAGGCTCACGGCCTCATCAGATGCTGATGATCGACCATCACCTCTGTTCATGGCATCAGGATCTGCATCACCAAAATTCCCCAAGTCTGAAATTACCTTATGCGGACACTTTCCCGCGCCACAATCTTTTACGGGCCAATGACGCAATGATGGTTGATGACAATGGGCTCGCAGGTTCAACGACACTCAGACATACCTCAATACCCTCCTAAACGTGTAAGGCCGCCATCAGTCTGATGCGCCCCTGGTAAGTTCAGATTTCCCCTGATATATTATTACCGTATCAACTGACCAATGTTTCACACGACACAACTTGACAGTTTGTTTATGCCCTTGTGAGCCTCGTAATCTCCTGGACGTATTTTTCCTGTATCTGTTTGCTTCGCAGTTGACTCGACGGTTCCCTCGCAGTTCCCTGCTACAGCGCCCCTGCCTCATTCACATATAAATCCCCACAAGAATGTGAGTGGGACTGCCATCATCAGATATTCGTCTTACATTTTATAGTCTCGACCCACATCAACACCACCCGCCACCCAATCCTGGTGGCCCATTCGGACAGGTCAGACATTGCCGGCTATCATCGATGTTTTTCTCGCATAGGGTAAAGTTGTTCGCGCGGTCACTTTTGCTCACTGCTTTCTAGATCTCACGCATCGATTTACAGCGGAACGCTGCAGCAGATGCCCCCGGGAAAAGACAATGAATGGATTCATGATGAAGACTATGTTTCTTCCCCTCCTTCAACGAGCCCCGATTCACAGGAGCCACCCACAGCAGGGCAGATCGATACTGGAGAGCACGGAAGTGGTCGGTTGTGTTTCTGCTTGTAGACTAGTTTTTCAAACGGTACTATGAGCCCGTCGCGGACGTGTCATGCTGATGTTCATAGATATCCCACGCACAATCCATTTACGAACTTCACAACGGACCTCGGCAGTCGTACGCGCAGCTTGATGGGACGGAACCTGAGTTTGAGATACGGAGAGCGAGGAGGGTGGTGGTTCCAAGGGAGCAGGCGCGATTGATTGTGGTGAGTGTTAAGGATCTTATATTATCGTGGTTTCATGGTGCTTACTGTGATTGTGATGTAGGTGCCATCTAGACAGGCAGCAGGTGATTACAATTGTGTACGCGCGTCTCAGGATAATGGTACTACCCGAGGAGATAACTTGCCTATCAGGGGCCCCAACACAAGGAGTCGACAACCGAAGGGTTCGCTCCAAACGATGCTGGTGCTAGCGCTGGTTTTGTATGCACTATTATGTATCATTAACATTAGCCAATGAATCATGACTTACAATTTCTGTTTCATCACTGCACAGTGTCCGTATCATAGACCATGCATGTGTCCGTCGGTTTGCCCAGAAATTTCTAAGGGTGGTTGGATATCATCTCGTGCAACACTTAATGCGTGATTATGCATGGTCACGTGATCTCACAAATAACACGTCAACAAAGGACTTGCGGGCGATATTCCTGCACTTCTCTATCACCCATCCCTGCATTAAGTACTGTGCATGTCAGCGTATGCACAGATTTTTCTGGCCTTTTTCGCTCCTTCTCGACACGGGTTGATGAATATTCGCGTGCCGACACCCTTTCTGTGCCTTCCTGGTATGTTTCACCTTGTTCCTTTGCTGTGCTTATACTATGCACACCCCCTTCATGCCTATATGCGCCCCTTTTCTGCTGTTATACGTGTTTTTTTACTCATTTGGGCCTCCAGGACCTTTCTAAAGCATCTTTCATGCCCTCCGTGGCACTCTTATTGCGCATATATGCACATAATTTGGGCTTCTCCTGCTGGCCTTCTGTGGCTTATATCCTGTTGTGACACACTAAGCTTCTATGGAGTCACATAGCTAGGTATGTTTTGATACTAGACCTGTCCCACAGAGCCCGGAATCACTCGTTCCCTGGGGAAGACTCTTGTTTCGCATCGTGGATTTGATTGCCCCTGTGGAAGGTGTTCCGGCTGACGAGAAAGACCGGGAGAGATGTGAATGATGGAAGGCCAAGAAGTGGCCTTATGGAATCCTCGTTCGACTAACCCATTGGTCTGTGTTTTCTTCAAGGATTCCGTCCGCGTGTTTCTGAGAGCCTTGTAGCTTCGGAAATCCCTCTCAGCTCCCATTGCCGATGCAGAAGGAGTATGGTGCGTTTGCAGACAATTTCGTGACTGTCTTCGCTCCCGAAATCCTTAAGGTGTACCTCCACCAAGTTGAGCTTTATGTCTCAGGACGGTGCACATAATCTCTCAGTTCCTCGTTCTCGTGTTGAGCTGATGTGTTTCTGTGCAGTATCAAGCCGAAGTCGACATGTATACTTTTGAAGCCCCACGTCGACAGCCTCGTGGCTAAATTGGTAAGTCAAACTCCACGTATCGTATATGTATCTCTAATCTGCCCAACAGCGAATGAGCAACGAGGTGACGACAGCATCGATGGCTTTGGGATGCTAAAGGATGGCAGGGAAACTCACGTCGAAAATTGTGGACATCAACATGCGCAAGAGCAGCCCTGAATGTGCGCGCGCCATTCAACCGTTTGTATACCATCTTGTTAACATGCCTTGAAGTCCCGCCTCCCAGATCCAGAGTGCATTCTCTATGCAGCTCTTGTGCCCTGCCCGCAATCATTCAATGTCCTGAAGTCTGCATGTCGGATATGGGAAGACCATTTGTGGGCGCAAATCAGTATCTTATGCAAGGAGAAACAGACCGCAAACATGAGATGCAGCCGAGGAAGAAGAGTAGGAGAGGGAAGGAACATCTACGTTGGAAACACTAGGTAGCGTTCACGTCTATTTTCCATGTGCTGACCGTCAATTAGTCCTACCGCAGACCACGCATTCCATGTCTCTCAGCTGGCGACCATCGATCATCCTCGATCGGACAAGTTCATTGCTCGAAACCTTTGCAACTGAGCTCAGGGATGCAAACTTTGATCCCGAATCATCATAGTAAGTCGAAAAAAGTGCATTTGACATTCTCTAACAAAGCAGCAGGTATCCTACAATGACACGTTTCTTCATGATGCGTTTCTTCGCCCACCTCTGCCTTTATTTGCAGACGATCGACATTCCAGTCCCGCCGCTCGCGACCCAAGTCATTCTTGAGGCTTACCTACAAGTGTTGGAGGTCAGACTTTGTCCTTAGTTGGTTTGTTCCTCAATAATTTCCTTGCCAGGCTGCAGGCCAACGAGAGTTGATTGCAATGTATGCTGTCCCGCTAGGAGACAACGCAGTCGAGCGATATGCGATGTTCTTGACTTTGCTCGAACTTACAGCGGACGTCAACGATCGTCGATTAGCATTGACTCGTGCGCGAGAGCATGGTCTAGACGTTCACAAGGAGGCGGTCGTCGCTGCCAAACAAACAATTGATAGAGCATTTGAGGTTAGTGGGACGCGCATCTCACGAAACTCATGGACTGAACACTATTTGCCAGCTTCTACCACCAGTCTTTTGTTATTCCGTTGCAGGCCACTCCATCAGATATCGAGCTCCTGCTACTTCGTTCCATAGAGTGGACAACGTTCGAGGATGGAATGCATGATACTGCGCTGGAACAGGTGACCGTCATTTTGCGGTACTTCCTAGGTAAGCTTGTCATCGAGGTTCTACTATCATGGCTCAATATGGTTTCAGGTGCTGGGAGTGTTTTGCTTGCAAAGAACCTTGTGGAGATGCTTCCACGTGAACTCCCCTCAATCTCGCCCCGAAAAACTCAATCCAAGGCCAAGACTGCTAAATCCACTAGCGCACCGAAGAAAGGGAAGGGAAAAAAATGATGTGTTAACGATCTTCCATTTCGTCTCATCGTCGACACTGATTTCTCACTCAGAACGATGTCTGTATGTCTCACTTGCAAGCCGCTGGCCACTTGTCGCACGTTTCGCTCTTGTCGTCGTCCCTATTCTCATTCGCAATTCACATTCAAGCCGCTCTCCGATCATCGCATGTTTCCTTGTTGTCGCTGTCAGTCTCCTTCAGAAGCTTTGGCGCGTGTCTGCCTTTTAGAGAAGCCCTGGTGCACGTTCTGCTCTTAGATGTACTTTTACTGTCTGCGCATACCATGTAATACAATACCGAAATGAAGTGTTCTTATCAGAATTCAATACTAGATCAGAACATATAAGTAGCATTGCCATATCAATGCTTATAAACTCGAAATCTATGCTAAGGTACGAGTTACTTACCCAACCTCCGCCATCTTACCTTCAATTGAGTTTCTCAACCAGATCTTATATGTCGGTTCCCCCGCCTTCCGCGCGCTGATACACCTGGTGCACCTTTTGTGACCTTGCGCATCCTGGTCAGTCATTATCAGCCCTTATCCGAGTTGGGGAATTTCGGTGATGTGGGTCTTTCACCAGACCCTCTCAGATTCCTGAGCCTGTGCGTAGAGCCAGCATAACATTATATTTCGTAAACTTCCAGTATCCTGTGATGGCTTCTGGATGTTGCGGTTGCGGGGCGGTTTCATGAAGCCATTCTCGTACTAAGACGAGTTCTATGAGGAGCACTGACGAATGCTAATGTTGACGTGGATGTGTAGGGATTATTTGCAAGTAATGTGCGGGGATGGACGTGTAGCCCTGGTTCTGTTTTAACTTTTGAGCACAATAAGGTAGGCTTGGCGATATGTAGCAAACTCAGCCATGGCACGAGAATAAGAATGCACATATGATCATTATTCGATGCGCTATGATGTAGGAAATTTGGGTTCTGGGCGAGTCCGAGGAACGTTGAATCTACATCACATAAATTACCGAATCCAGACATCACATGATACAGTCAATTTTGTGACGTACTTTCGCTGAGGTCGCCGGAACCGAAGATTTACTTGCCTCAAACCTGTCATATTCGTCCCAGCGGTGTTCACGAAGACGAGGTTATTCGATTAACTGAAAGATCTCATACAGCCTGCAGCTGAGAGCGCTGGTATGTTGTTGTGTTTTTTCTTCTGTGTTTGTGGTTTGTTCTGAAGTTTTTTGTTTGGACGTTGGGTGGTGGTTAGGTCCGAGCGAGGAGAGTCATGTCCCTACTGTAGATCGCGTTGATCGCGTGTTTAGTGGAGTCGATGTCCCCCCTCCCCCTCCGTCCTCTTCGTCCTCAGAAGATGGTGTTTCTGATCGTGAGGAGGAATTGGAGGCGGTAGACTTTGCTGATATGGGAAAGATGTTTCCTAACCTTGGTACTGCTAAGGCTTCGACCAAGGCTCGAGTCCCACAAGTTGCCTCTTCTTCATCCGAGGTGTTCACTGGGGTATATAGCAAGAGAAAACATTCTGCTGGGACTCCTTCATCCCATCCAGTTCCACAGCACGCAGATATAACGAAAAACCTGTCCTCGTATCCACCGATGCAGTCATCAGCGAAACGACCGCAATTACTGTACACAGCAGCACTGCGCTAGAACACTCGACAGCTGCCCTAGTGATAACTCAAGATGATGATATAGAAATACTCATCGATAAACCAGACCCCATCCCATCCTCCACAACACCAATCTCAAACGAAACCACCGCTTCTCCAGCATGTCTCCCAGAAGGCGACACCCCTACATTCTCATTCTTCGTGGATACAGAACCTACCAAACCATTTGCGCATCGCTCTGCTAGTGATGTCGTGCTTTTCGACCGTACCGCCGCCTGGGGCGGCGCTCCTTTTGGAGCAGAGGACGAGCTTATCGTATATGTTGCACCGCACCCACGATCAGGACGAGCTTCGCTTGTTCCTCCTATTCCCCGAGTACGGCTACCCACAAAGTACATGCTGACAGGAACCAACAATCCGATGCACATCCACCCAGTGCCCGTGGCGCATGAAAGTATAGTTGATAATCAGAGAATACCCGCTGCGAGCGAGGCTCCACAGTTCTCCTCTGTTTCGTTCGATTTCGGTACCCCGACCGCGAAGAAACAGTCTCATCAGATACCTGTCTTCACTCCTGGCGATCACTCAAAAGCGAGGGCGCAAGCTAGGAGACAAGACGCTCGAGTAGCGCGTAACCGTGCCCAGCGTCATGCGATGTTTGGATCTTTCGGCGCGATACTTTCTGAAGCGAGATTGAGGGATGCTGATGAACGGGAACGGAAGGATATCAGGTGGGAGACTAGGCGGAGGGGTGATGATGATATTGATTGGGGTGATGATGATATTGATTGGGGTGATGATGACGAAGATGGAGATGGAAGTGGAGATGGAAGTGGTGTTCCGGAAAACGATGGTGTTGATGAAGTGTCTAATGGATTGGGAGGGATGGATCTGGACCCGGATCTTGAGCCCAGTTTGGAGGCTATGAAAGGCTTCGTTCACAGTATGAGTGCGGAGGGATCGCGGTATCGCACGATGGATGATATCGAGGACGAGCAGCGGATGAGGATCGAGGACGAGGAAGAAGACGATGGAAGCGACTCCCATGGCTCCTATAGCGATACGAGCGATGAAGAAGACAAGGAAGAAAAAGCAGTGTTTGAAGTGGAGGAAGATATGCTTGTTGCAGAATCGGAGGGTGGAAAACCTCATGAACCTTTACCCTCGGGTGATTCTGACGAAGGGGAGGATTCATCAGATGACGATGAGCTCAGCCCGGGAGGTAACTTCAAGGCTAGGCTCCATCGACTCCGCGAGAAATCGCGCTCGACGAAGCCAGCGACAGCTGCACCTGCGGGTGATTCAGAAGGGGATGAGGAGGATGATGCTTCTTTCCCGCGTTGGAATCGAGGTGATTCCGACAATGACTACATCGCAGGAATAGAGGTATCTCTATCTCTCTCCTTCCATTCCACAAGGGTTGACCTCCTGTACAGGAAATGCTCGAAATGCACAGCGGTATAGTTGGCAGTAAAGACCGCAAAATGCGCAAGAAACTGTTCCGTGCAATCCTCAATGGTCAATTTGACCACGTCGACGACTACGAGGAATTGGACGGATCCTTCAGCTTTCAGCCAGCCAGCGGGTGCTCTTGTCATATCGTGTCTATCAGTCATCTAATCTGTTTTCAGAGCGCAAGAAAGAGAATATGAAAGAGCTACCTGCCGATCTCCAAGAGATATGGAAGAAAGATCGAGCCAAGAAAGCTGAACTCACACGAGCTCGCGAACAGGCTCGTCTTACCGACGCCGTAGATCCCATTTCCCCGAAGAAAGGTGGGAAGAAGGGGCGCAAGGCGATGCGGGCAGCTGCAAAGATGGATCCGAGCGAGCTTGCTGAAATTCAGAATGCCATCATCGATATGGTGTCACTGGAGAAGCAGATTCGCCGCTTCATCAGTGATGAGGGCGGAAAGAACAACATGGTACTTCCTCCGATGAACAAGGCGTCGAGGAAGGAAGTTCACGAGCTTGCTAACTCGTTTAACCTCAAGAGTCAGAGTAAAGGCAAGGAAGATTGGAGATATATCACTCTCATCAAGTCCACGAAGACCCGTGCTGTTGATGAACATAAAGTCAAGAATGTCATGAAGAGACACGGAGGCAGATTTGATAATGATAAGATGCCTCGACACAAAGATGGAGATGAAGTTGGCAAGGTACGGGGTTCCTCCATTTTGAATGAAACACAGCTCTTACATTTTCCGTTCGTAGGCTGCTCCAAAGATCGGGGAAACGAATGTTGGGTTCAAGGATGCTTGCTTCGATGGGGTGGGCAGAAAGAGACAGAATTGGTGGCAATGCGTCCAATGGGATTGATGCGCCTTTGACAGCCATCATCACGAACACGAAGCTGGGTCTGGGCGCGACTCGATAGTCACATCTTCAGAGCTAAATCTAATACCTTCCATGAACCCATATTGGCCTGAGCCCTGATGAAGCACAGCAAGTCCGCCGTGCTTATGGATAGCACAATCTGGATGTCATCTAACTACTGGACATAGATCATGATCAAGTATAGACGGGCATATTTCGTTGTCGTCACCAAGCTTCCTACCATATTCTGCTCATTGTTAGCGTTGTCCTGTATAGTTCACACGGCTATAATTTCAAGGACTCGTATGTCTCAGGCCCCAGGCTCTCAGTGCTACTAGTTCTTACTACACAAGTTCAGGCTCACCATACCATTTCTTCTCCGGGTGTCAGTACTTCAGTGCTCGAATTTCTATGTGCATGCGTATTGCCATTCAAACATATCCATCTTGATTTTGTAATCATGAAAGGCACAGTGTCGTCTTCGCCCAATTGCGCTCTTCGGCTTCATCCTCCCAGTGTTCTTGACCAGTGACAGTCCACGTGTAACTTGATTATAACAGGATGGCAGACTTGGTGCAAGAGCGTCGAGAGGCCTTGCAAAGCTGTCCCCTTGGTCATTCTGATCGACCAGCGTGTCTCTACAATCTTGCCATCAGCCTTCGAAACAGATTCGAGCATCAGGGCATCCCGTCTGACCTTGATGAGGCCATTGAGCTCTATCGGGCTGCACTACTCCTTATTCCCCCCGGTCATCTTTATCAATCGAGGACTATCAATAATCTTGCCACCAGCCTTCATGAAAGATTCAAGCAGCGGGGCGTCCCGTCTGACCTTGATGAGGCCATCGAGCTCCATCGGGCTGCACTACTCCTTTGTCCCCCCGGTCATTCTGATCGATCAGCATCTCTCAACAATCTTGCTAGCAGCCTTCAGAACAGATTCGAGCAGCGGGGCGTCCCGTCTGACCTCGATGAGGCCATCGAGCTCCGTCGGGCTGCACTACTCCTTTGTCCCCCCGGTCATTCTGATCGATCAGTGTCTCTCAACAATCTTGCCAGCAGCCTTCGAAGCAGATTCAAGCATCGGGGCATCCCGTCTGACCTCGATGAGGCCATCGAGCTCCATCAGGCTGCACTACTCCTTTGTCCCCCCGGTCATTCTCATCGATCAGCGACTCTCGACAATCTTGCCAACAGCCTTCATCAGAGGATCAATCTCAATCAGCGGGGTGTCCCGTCTGACCTTGATGAGGTCATGGAGCTCCGTCGAGCTGCACTACTCCTTCGTCCCCCCGGTCATTCCGATCGATCAAAGTCTCTCAACAATCTTGCCAAAAGCCTTCATGAGAGATTCAAGCAGGGGGGTGTCCCGTCTGACCTTGATGAGGCCATCGAGCTCCATCGGGCTGCACTACTCCTTCGCCCCCCCGGTCATTCTGATCGACCATCGTCTCTCAACAATCTTGCCAGCAGCATTTATGACAGATTCAAGCAGCGGGGCGTCCAGTCAGACCTTGATGAGGCCATCGAGCTCTATCAGGCTGCACTACCCCTTTGTCCCCCCGGTCATTCTGATCGATCAGCGACTCTCGTCAATCTTGCCATCAGCCTTCAAAACAGATTCAAGCAGCGGGGCGTCCCGTCTGACCTTGATGAGGCCAACGAGCTCCGTCGATCTCTAAGTCCCCAAGTGTTCGCATCAATGAAACAAGACGGAAAAAGCTAGCATTGTATTGGTAGGCTTGGCGATGTGTGGAGGTGCAAACTCAGCCATGGCACAAGAATCAGATTGATCATTATTCAATGCGCTATGATGCATGCGGTTTCAGAAGTTCTAGGCTACATACAGGTTTACATAGTGGATCTGTACAGAAATATGTGCTGGATTTGAGCACAACGAGACAAAATATGAAATACATATTTTGATGAAGTAGTCGGTAAGCTATGTACGAGACAAAAAAACTAGAATGTCTAGACGATTCAGAAGATAGTTAGCTATGTGCTACAATGAGTCTCGTCGGTACCAGGAGAGACGCAACAAAGAAACAACACTACACGAACCCATCGTGTGGGGTTCTTGATGCGTTTCGCCTTATCACTAGCTGTTTCCTGCGGCGGCGGAGAAACATACAATGCCTTCAAAGTAATCATTAGACCTCAGAGATCGGAAACACATCCAAGAAAGACATACTTGTTTGTCGCGTTGCGCGACAACTTCGACAACCCGAGGACTGCAATGAAAAGAGGTAATTTGCCTTGACCATTGCTGAAGTTCGGTTGCTTCATTGGTGTTGGGTGGTGAGCGGAAGAGGGAGGACAGGCGACCAATAAATACACCTGGACGTGACCCCGGGGGCGTTGGGGATTGCTGAGGTTCAGTTGCCTCGTCAGTGTGGAGTCGAGAATGGGGTAAGAGTAAGGACAGGTGACCGAGGAGCATTTGTGGACTTAATCGCGCAAGAATTGGGGGTTGCGGAAGTTCGGATATTTCATCAGTGTTCGGCGGAGAGCGAAGGAGCGAGGACAGGCGATTTAGGAGTGACTCCAAAGACACTGGAGGTTTATGAGTTTCAATCGCTTCATTTGGTCGAGAGCGACGAAGGAACGAGGAAAGGCGACCACGGAGTGCAAAAAAATTAGGACGAGCATCAGCTGTTGCGGCGGACTGAAACTTAGTCTGACAATACAGAGATCAGGATAAGAACTTATTAATAGAAACGGTGATGACTCACATGAGCATCGGCTTTCCTGTCGTCAAAAAAACCTGGTGGGAGTTGATTAACATCCCCGAGCGGGTCAGGACATCCCGTAGCATCAGCCTGGAATGTCGATGAGATTATCACTGATGAGGTTGACAAGTACATCACGTACCTCCAAAAATGACTTAACTTCTAAGTCCTGCGACGACTCGGAGGGGGAAATGTCCTCTGTGTTTGAAGAGCCATGAGATAACTCGTGCACCTTCTGCTTGAGTTCAATTTTTGGTGCCTGATTGACAGAAAACAATGTCAAGATTATGTGATCCAGACAGTAGATGATAAGTTGACACTCACATCAAGTATGGGTAAGAGGTTTTCTAGGCCACTTGCTTTGAGGATGGCGTGAATGTTCCACACGTACGTGTTTTCATCCGCACAACCTGTGGATAGCAGCTTTCCATCAGCAGACAAGGCTGCATTGGTGACAGAATGCTCGTGCTGGAGGGGTGGACCGACTAGGAACTTTGTATCGAGATTCCACAGACGCACAGTCTGATCCTCTGATGTGCCCACAAGGAAACGGTCATTTGGTGACAATGCGAGGCCATAGACAGGGCTTCGGTGACCTTTAAGAACGGCGGTCTGCAGCCATGTGGCAGTGTTTAAATTGAATATCGTAATCGACCCACCCGAGGATCCGGAGATAAGTTTCTTTCCATCCGACGTCCAGGCCAGGCTCCGGACGACTCCAGCGGGTCCGACTGTCGACTCGGTGCTAAAAGTACTAGCCCTGAAAATCGAGAGTCGCTTGCCTGTCTTGGCGTCCCAGATGCTAACATTGAAACCCCCAGTCGCGATTTTTGTTGCGTCAGGCGAGTAGCTCACCGCATGCACCGACTCGTACCCCGTCTTGATTGGTTTCAGATCCAGGACCGGTGCAGCGCTGTTGACATTCCATATTTTTGCTGTTCCGCCGTTTCCTCCGCTTACTACTCGTTCACCATCCGGACTCCAACACACGCACCGCACAAATGAAGTGTGTCCTCTCCATCTGGCGGTGACCTTTCCCGTCTTAACGTCCCACAACCTCATTGTCCCATCAATGCTTCCGCTTACCATCATGTCGCCCTTCGGAGATAATGCTATGGTCTTCAATCCCACGTTATCCCCCTCATCTTTCCAGTCGTCGCCTATCTGAGCGCCGCTTTCTAGGTCCCACAGTTTAGGTGGACCGTTATACGAACACGTGATGATTCGCTGCCCTCCAGGCAGCGGGTGCACAACACCTTCTACGAAGCCGGTATGCCAGTGGCCTCGCATGGTCCTGTATGGTGTTATCGCTGGCATTTCAGCGGTGGAGAAGATGGGATGATCGGTGCTTAGGGATTTCTGCTGCTAAGGAAGACGGTAAACTAGGTGTGCGGGAGCAGCTCGACGCTGGATCTTCTTTGAATAGTTGCTGGAAAGTTAAAAAGCCTATCTGTTTTCACATCAACTTCTATCAATAGAAGCACACGAGAAATTGCTCACAAGAGAGCTCTTTGATCCTGACGCTTTCGGGACGGCGTATGAAGGGAAAGCTCGCTCCTCCGTTCGTCTCTTCGCAGAAGATCTCTACGAAATCCTGGAAGGGCTCTCAATCATACAAGATGCTGGTCGAAGTGTTCCTATCTTTTTTCTCACCGCGGCTACTGATGCTAGACAAGCGCCCACAGTATTACTCGCGGCAGTTACCAGTCTGATCAACTCGTCCAGATAAGCTCCACTGACGAATGAGAGTCGGGTGGGGGTTTGGTTTGGAGTTGAGGAAGCTGGGTTTTCGATCAAGTCGTCTTCTACGGTGCGACATGCTGTGGTGGCGCTTGCTGCACAGGTTAATAATGCTGTGCGAAGAAGCGCCCAGGGTTTATGTTATCCTGTGTTATATTCACACCTTCACAGTGCTGTGCAGACGAAGCGCTCAGTATACGACTGGTGCCATGTGCATCTTCATGCACCTTATGACAGTCTTCACGTACGGTACGAGCCATCTCCGTTTTATCTCATTAAAACCTGTCTATTTGAAGGGCCCAACTCGCAATCACGGTATGGTGCTGCAACTTGCTCTGTGTTGAACTTACTTCACGATGTCCCCGGTTGCTATCGTTCTGTAGTCACGCACCAACCTCCATTGTTCGAAGTCATAGTGTGGACGATGCTGGTGAATAATGGCACCAGCTACAAGAGGACCTCACGATGCGCAGGTCCTAGCTGACAGCGTCTGCTGGGGCGAAACAACACACTAGGCCAGTCTAACCACTATATTTCTTCTTCTTCTGCGCGTCCGTGTCGCACACTACACATATAGCGATTCCAATTATGGGAAACTCGCCCTCTTGAGTGAGTTCGAATCATGCCGAGAAAAACGAGTACAAATACTCGAGTTGAGTACTCGGTACGCAATCATGATCATGCACAGCCTTGCATCCAACGTAGTACTACTCATCATGTGCTTCTAGACTTTGATTCTGAACAGCAACAGAAGGCTCTTTTTGCAAACAATGATTGTGATGGGCCTTGACAGTCTTCAATGTTTGTGGCATATATATTGTATCGCCACATCATGTCGACAGCACAAGTTCATCGCTGATTCGATGTTCCGATGCATGCTGCATAGCTATCAGCTTGAGTTACTGTATGATGTACACAATTTTGTCGAGTAGATTTACTTGGCTACCCTCTACATGGAAAAGTACAACAATGTCCCAAGAGCGCATGGTCAATGCTTGCTTAAAATACGTGGACCTTAGAGGTGATGAGAGGAGCGCTTATTATGTAATAAACCCGCATACGTCCAAATCAGCTCATCGGTTACCACCACAGTGGTCAACGTCTTTCTTGTAATCCTGAGGTCTTCTTATAAACATCGTTCTCTTCAGCTGCAATCTGTGACAATGGTCTGACCAGTACTGTGTTTGGATAAAGAGCCAATCGTCATGAAATAGACCTCTTTGGCTGCCGTTCCGAGGACAACCAAAGCGCTCAGCGAACAAAGTGCTCAGAATCTGGTACCCGCCGGCCCTTTACTCCTACAGTCACTGCGAGAAGATATCGCTGTAGTGACGAGTGGTGAAAATGGCCTCAGCGCCATTGGAACAATGTCTTGGTTCTGCAGAGTGTTGCTGTCCACAAGGGAGCAGCCGCTTGAACCAATAACGCCTGACCTCCACGAGTGGACACACCCACACGAACAAAGCACCAGAAGACCTGTTTACCTGTGGATTCTTGTAAGATTGGCTTTATAAAAAGGATTGTTCAAATGGTCGAGCACCACTGACATCTTCTAATCATGCATCGCGCTCTTTTAGTCGACGATATCATTCATACCATTCTCCAAAATTTAAAGTCCTCCCGGATGGACTTGAGAAACGTGGCCCTGACTTGCTCCACACTCTCAGCTCACGCTCTTGATATGCTGTGGTCTGAACAGTCAAGTTTGGCACCCCTTATCATGTGCCTCCCTCAAGACACATTGGAGGTCGCAAGCGATTACACTATTGTGAGTCATGTATGCCATTTGAGTCTTGAGAGGATGATTCTCACCGTGCTCCATTTGCAGAATTTGACCCGCGAGCCGACTCCCATGGAGTGGGAGCGTGTCAGAATCTATGCGTCAAGGATACGCAGGCTTCTTTACGACATCGGCGACACCCCTTGCATGCAAACCCCGAAGCCATGTACCAGCCTTGTCTTACAGAGACTTTTCGCGCGGTTCCCTCCCCCGTTGTTATTCCCCAACCTGTGCGCGTTGGATTTCAACGCAGTGTTTGATCAGCCGGAGTTTCGTTCAAACTTGTTGCTACTGCGCCAGTTCTTTTCGCCAGGATTAGAAGTGCTCTGGTTCGACGTACCGACGCGGGGCGTCCTGACGCACGATGTCGAGCAATTAGTTAGTGCTCTCTCCGTTGAGGCATCCGGCCTGCAACATCTTTCAATATCGTCGGCCCAAGGTATCTCGCCTATTGCAGTACCTCCGAGTCTCGGAAAGCTGCCAAAGCTAATTCAACTGGAGATGAACGGAATCAACGTAGCCCTGACGAGGCAGAGCATTACCAATATCCAGCAATCTCGGTGTCTTCAAATCCTAAAACTTACTTTGCGCGGAACGTCCACCAATGTGGAAAACATGCCATCGGATAATATGCCACTCGAACTGAGCACTCTCAAACACCTCTCTCTCTTTGGCGATTGCTTGCCACAGTTCACGTACTTCCTTCGTCAAGTTACCACCCCGCAATTATCATCCATCCATATCAATTACTGGACACCTGCTTCCCAGACAGCAATCGCGGCGTTCATGAAGTCTTTATGCAAGTCTTGCCAAACTTCGGCATGTCTGGAAGAGATCTGTGTGGTCGGCGAATTGCGTCAGGATCCGGAGCCTGACGATTTCAGCCCACTCCCCTCCCATATTTTCCGGCCTTTGCTCGAATTCCAAAAGCTGTCGACATTGAGATTCATCGGTGTTGGCCAGTACTACTACTTCGACGATGCGTTCATCGCCGATGCTGAAGCAGCCTGGCCAGCTATTCGTGAATTGCAGTTTTCCTCACACCTCAAAAAGATTTGGCACCACCTGGATGATTAATGTATCGCTATTATAGACTATAGGTTCCCTACTACATTTGTTAGCCGTAGCCGTGTATCATAGTACTCTGTGTTCCCCTACTATACTACCTTCTGTTGACGAGATCGTGAGATCCATATGTGATCATCAGTGACGCCAACTCTGGACACATCGAGATCGCACGGTCAACTCGGAGCCCATCTAGTATGATCATTTAGCTAAGAATGGACACGCTGGATGTGTTGTGCCTAGTACATAGAGTACACCCAACTGTGCTACCGCATATAATCATGAAGTAACGATTGAGCTGAAACTAAGACAATGTCCGTGAAATTATAACTTGAAAGAGGCTGCAGCGCAGACGAACAAGACAATTTCAATAAAATAAATCAACCACGCCATACATATTTATGCTTCCGCCCACTTGGCCGAAACGGAATATGACTCAACACTGTCATGCCCCGGCCTAGCTGCTCTTGCAACGTTGGTTTCTTCTGCTGCGACCGATACATTTGTGAATGCTAGGGTCGTAGGAACTGGACTAAATGGGGTTGACCATTCATGCGTAACTGCCCTCCCCCGTGCCACACGTATGATGATGAATAATTGTGTAATTCCCTGTTTGTTGAAATAAAGAAACCAACATCAGAGACGCAGTATATAACTCGGGCTTCTTTCTGCCCGCATACCTGAATTTGATTGATAGACAGGAAGCATAGAGTGGAGAGAGCGTTTGAATGCACAGCAAATGCAACTATGAAGATCAGGATGAAGACACTGAATGCCATGGCAGACTCGACGACCATGAGGATGATGGTATCATGGGTCCCAGAATCATATTCTGCCAATGCCTGCTTCATCTGGCTTCGTATGCCGAGCAAACGTTTCGTCACGAGAATGGTATAAAGTACAGTGTGCGCCACTTGGAAAGTGAGGTATGCAAGTGCGGCGCTGATAGTGTAGAATGGCGCCCCGGTACCCGCCTGGACCAAGACGACAATAGCTGATCCTGCTCAAGATGTCAACGACTGCTACCGCTTTGTAAATGATGTAACTGCACCAATCATGCCAATATAGAGGGCGACCATGGGGATCATCACTTGTCTCGCCCAATTCCATATCACAAAACATCGGTAAAGCTGAGTATTTTATTTCAAGCATCAGGCTTGCACGTATGGCAAACAATACGGCTCACAAGTAGGGTTTGCATCAACCACTCCGTAACGTAACCACTAGATGAGATCATCAACACTGCCTTCAGATTGATAGGCAAATGCACATACCAACATATCGCCAGAAAATTGATACGGTACTGCATTACGTTCTCGATCAGCGCGACAGGACCACCAGGCGCATCACGAAGGTCTATCCAAATCATCTCCGTATATTTTGCGTTGCAAGCAAAGCTTATCGTCCCCAATGCAAACGTGATGAGTGTGTAACAAAGAAGGGTGCGACGATTATTTGCAATTTTCTGCCCATGTCGGGGACGTTGGATGAGAGCAGTCACGGCTTGTACTGTAAGCAGAAGGTATACCCCTATTTGTGGTTCGTAGGTCAACTACCGAACCATCGTGAGTGGACCGAAAACGCACCGTAGGATATAGCTCCCATCATCATTCCAACGAGACGAGACCGTTCAAGCGACAAATTTGTCTGTGGAGTATAGGATGACATGGCCCAGGATTTGGGAAGATAAGGAGATTGTCAGGAAAAGGGGTACTAATATATGGCACTGGCAAGCGGTGAGAATAACCAGCAGGGTGGTTTAAAGACTGCTAGAGAAGAAGCACATATATAGAGACTCGCATTGATAGAGTTTTCACCTGAGAGAAAGAATGCATCGACTGGTAATATACTGCGACACCGGTAAGTCGAGACCCTTTTACGTGAAGTGACCAAGAAGAGGGTTGATATATTAATACAGTCATCCACCTGAGTTCAGCGCCCATGAAGACTTTGACGTGGGAATGGACTGACCTCAAAAACTCTCAGACATCTTCATTTGTCAATATTCATCGTTCGAGGTTTGCTGAATTATGGATTAGCTGCTCGTCACGCTGAACACTGACGACGTCTGCATGCATACCGTTCATTAGATTCTTCTGGCGCCCGTTTCAGGCTTGCCCCATGCATATTACAGTATTCATCCAAATGAGCAAATGCTCACCCAGTGACATCCACCCTAGTAGGCGTGCCTTAACAGGAACGAATGACTTGATCTTGATCGAGCTTGATCTACTTGTCTGCTTTGTCAGAGGGAAAATGATGTGGAGGAGCAAATGAAATGTACTTGGTCGTTTAATATTGCTTCATGTTACTTACTGGTCCCCAAGAGATGACAAGTTCAAGTTGGGCCTTTTAATTAAGAAAGTTAGGATCATACAGATGCACGATCCACCAGGTAAATGTGACTGCTTGCTGACATCATTATCATTATCACCGAATAGAAATCAAGTGGCATGCCAGGCAGTTGGTTTGCTCCCAGAATTGTGCAGAAGGTCCTGGCGGAACGCCGCAGAACGTCAGGGAGTGAAGTTGATACTGACATAATACCCGAGGCAGTGGTACGACATGGCCGTTCGAGAAGATCCCGTGATGCTGGGGTCGACAAGAGGTGCGAGTTCATTTTCGTTGTGGCTGAAGACACGTACGTGAAGTGTCAGATAGTCGGTCGTAGAACGAGAAGATGGCGCTATAGTATCCAGAAAGTCAGATCTTGTTCAACAACTTGAAGATGGACGATGACTCTGACATTGTAAGCCAGAGCAAACTAGAATATTTAGAACATTGTTCCTCACCGCGAACCAAGTACACTGGGCCGTAAGTTGAGTTTGATTCCCAAGTCATTGCAATGTTGACTCGCGTTTGACTCGGCGTCATCTTTTTCTCTTCAGGAGCGATCCGTAACAACTTTCGGATCGAGAATTAAGTACCTTATGTAAGCCTCTTTCGCTGCCGATCGGACAACTGAAAGCGCTGAGAGAAAAAGTGCTTGGCAGAATCAGGTACCTGCCGGCGCTCTCCTCTCAAAGTGACTCCACATGAACGGTGAGGCCTTGAGACTTTCACGTTGTGACGTGGATGACTATATGGGCTTATCTTGCTTTCGGCGTCAAGACGATATTAAGAACACCGTACTGCATCCAGCGAAAAAATACCGATGTACATTGTACAATTGTACTCTGAGCTCGGACTCGCTGAACACAAACTTCCTACATGCAGCTGAGGAAGAAGAGTGGGAGAGGAAAGCAACATCTACGTTGGAAACATTAGGTAGCGTTCACGTAGAGGACGGGTACGGTTTACATACATCCGTCTATTTTCCATGCGCTGACCGTTAATTAGTCCTGCCGCAGACCACGCATTCTATGTCTCAAGCGATCATCGATCATCTTCGATCGGACAAGTTCGTAGTCGAAACCTTTGCAACTGAACTCAGGGATGCAAACTTTGATCCCGAATCATCAGAGTAAGTCGAAAAAAGTGCGTTTGACATTCCCTAGCAAAGCAGCAGGTATCCTACAATGACGCATTTCTTCATGACGCGTTTCTTCGCCCACCTCTGCCTTTATTTGCAGATGATCGACATTCAGTGCCGCTGCTTGCGACCCAAGTCATTTTTGAGGCTTACCTACAAGTGTTGGAGGTGAGAGGTTGTCCTTAGTCATTTTGTTCCTCACTAACTTCCTTGTCAGGCTGCAGGCCAACGAGAGTTGATTGCAACGTATGCTGGCGCACTAAGAGACAACGCAGTCGAGCGATATGGAGGTTCTACCATCATGGCTCAATACGGTACCTGAAGTGGCTTCATGTGCTGGGAGGGTTTTGCTTGCAAAGAACCTTGTGGAGATGCTTCCGCGTGAACTCCCCTCCATCGACCAGCCTGAGAAACGAGCCACAGAATACCTTCACTACAGGCAGTTCTTTACGATGCAGGACAGTCTTGACCGTGTCGTGGAGTGCCAGAGCCTATAGCTATCGATAATGAACCGGAACACCAGGGCTGCTTGGTTAATTGAACAGGCTTACAATGCAGTCGTGAAACTGCTGACTTCGGATTGGATGATGCCAGGCGAGACAGGAGACCGTTGCTCCCGCGAGCTAACTCGCACTCGGCAGATATACCTCCCCGAGCTTAATACTGCGGCTGCATGTCATACTTTACGCCGCTCGAGAGCATATCCCAGAGTAAATATAACTTTGCATGTGGTACCTGCAGTTTTAACACATCTTGGACAGGAATCTGAAGCACGCATTTGAGCTTGCCAACATTGTTGCGGATTCAAGGTACATGCTGCATAATGATTTCTCGCATATTGATGGCTGGAGGCTTGGGGAGGCCTTAACGCAGTGCGCCGGGTGACCATGGTTGGCTGGGAAGGGGGTGGATCTGATTGTTTAGTCGTAATTGTATGCATTCTCTTGATATTTGTTCACTATCGATATCTTTATGCAATGCCGCTGGAATTATGAGCCTAAATATTGGTGGGCTGCGAGGTCGTGGCTTGTCCCTTCTATGTAGAAAGGATGTGTAGGTTGTAGGATGCTCTGCATCCTATGCCACGCAAAGTCTTCAGTGACCGCAGAGAAATATATTAACAAAGAAGAGCCATGCACCAGCCCATCCCACCAAGTCCCGTATCAACAGCCAGCTTATTTATATGTTTGACACAGCAATGTATAATCATTCAATGCATCGGTGCTTGCAGTACTAGTACACAGCGCAAAAAAAAACAGAGTATCGTGCAGACATGATTTGAATAACTGGGATCTAGGTGGGACAACAGGGTAATGAAAGCAATCAGGATAACATAGACTGCAGTAACATGACGAATAAATCAAACTAGACACCCATGTGAACAAACACGATCTGCTGTTCTAGTGGAATCTTCTTGCGCAACGATTTCATAGTCTTGTGCAATGCTACCGCAGCCCGCGTGCAGTCCAATCTCCCTGAGCCATCGACCAGTTTGCGGTAAAAAACGGACACAACTTGTAGTGCAACCTCATCGTCGACAGACCACATGGAACCTATCACACTGCGAAATCCAGAGAATTGCATTGCCGCAGCGAGATGTATCGCCTCGTCGGGACTCTTTTCATGGCCCACGGTGGTGTGGCAAGCCGATAAGAATGCAAACTCCAGGTTCTGCCAGTTGGACCGGATGATTTCCTTGATCGTCAACGGCCCATCGCGCATTGCGAAGGAAGAGTCGAACGATTGTGTCCGGTGTGGCATTCCATGGCAAGCTAGATGGAGCCACTGATTATGGTTTAGTGCATCAAGTGCACCCTGGACTGTTGCGTCGCTATCCTCGAGTGATTTGAAGGCGACGACGGGCCCAAGATGCTGGGCGACAATGGCTAACTCGGGAGCGACATGACAGAGTTCCTTCCCTCCGTCCGGATTTGCTTGACCGATGGCAACAAAATGTTGTGTGGACACCTCTTGAGAAACCCGCTGTCTCGCCCGGATGAGTGTCGCCAAAGTGGGGGTGTAAGAGGAGATGTAAATGTCAGATAAGTTGTTTTTGTCCTTCCCGTACGGTCCTGCTGCATGAAGAGGAAGAAGTGTGAACTCGGCAGTGGGGCACCACCAGATACGCGAGCCATGGTGAATTTCAGACGCCCTAAGAGCTCGGACCACGGGGTCAACAACACGATCCCAAACCTTGCGGAGGATGCTGACAAGTCTGTATTGACAATCAGAAGCACCAAATTCCTCTGTGAGGGACTGGAGCTCCGAAGACAACTCGGAGACTTCAGTCTGCGGGATATCGAGTGGAACGTGGACAGGGTCTTGTGCACTCAAGATAATCAAGGCGTCACAGCCATATTGGCTAGCATTGACGATGATGACAGGGCCTTCAGCAGCAGCCTTCTGTAGGTTGGAGAAAAGGGGAGGCAGGAGAAACCGAGAAAAGTCGGGCAACATGCGGATGCGGGAGACGACATCATTCCATTGCATGGTCAGTTGTCGGATTTGTGGGGACTGCTCTCCAGTAGACTGATCAAGCGCGCTACGAAGGCTAATGCTCAGCTGCTTGAACTCTTTCTCCAAAGCTGCGCCGGTGTCACCGGACAGGGAAAGTTCATCGAGCGGTGAGCGCAAGCGTGCCAACTGGGTCCAGAATACGGCACGGCCTTGCTCCACCAGTTCCACAGCAGTTGTCAGTGCGCCATGACGAATACTGCACGAGAAAGCATCCATGGCAAGTGAAGCTGTGGCCGTCCTGACGACATCAAATAGGTGTGGAGAAGGCGACAGTATAGTAACATGCTGATCTAGGAATTTCAATGCAGTTTGATAGGCAAGCAATGCAGAATCATGGTTCATATCTTCGGCAGAGATGGTCCATGTCTTGGCAGCGGTAAGATCCGTATGGGAGACTGCATGAGGTAGGTAGGAGAGTTGCACATACACCCTAAATGCTTCATCCAGGTCAGATTGGGTGCCCCGCTGCCAAAATCTGTTTTCAAGGCTGATGGCAAGATTGTGCAGAGACGCTGATCGATCAGAATGACCGGGGGGACGAAGGAGTAGTGCAGCCCAATGGAACTCGATGGCCTCATCAATGTCAGACGGGACGCCCCGCCGCTCGAATCTGTTTCCAAGGTTGATGGCAAGATTGTGGAGAGTTATCGGTCGATTAGAATGACCGGGCGGACAAAGGAGTAGTGCAACCCGATAGAGCTCGATGGCTTCATCAATGTCAGACTGAACGCCCCGCTGCCTAAATCTGTCATTAAGGCTGTTGGCAAGATTGTTGAGAGACTGTGATAGATTAGGATGACCGGGGGAACGAAGGAGTAGTGCAGCACGATGGAGCTCGATGGCCTCATCAAGGTCAGACGGGACGCCCCGCTGCTCGAATCTATTTACAAGGCTGTTGGCAAGATTGTTGAGAGACTGTGATCGATCAGAATGACCTGGGGGACGAAGGAGTAGTGCAGCCCGATGGAGCTCGATGACCTCATCAAGGTCAGACGGGACGCCCCTCTGCTTGAATCTGTCATCAAGGCTGTTGGCAAGATTGTTGAGAGACTGTGAATGATCAGAATGACCTGGGGGACGAATGAGCAGTGCAGCCCGGTGGAGCTCGATGGCCTCATCAAGATCAGACGAGACGCCCCGCTGCTCGAATCTTTTTTGAAGGCTGACGGCAAGATTGTTGAGAGACTGTGATCGATTAGAATGACCGGGGGGACGAAGGAGTAGTCCAGCCCGATGGAGCTCGATGGCCTCATCAAGGTCAGACGGGACGCCCCGCTGCTGAAATCTGTTTACAAGGCTGTTGGAAAGATTGTTGAGAGACGCTGATCGATCAGAATGACCGGGGGGACGAAGTAGTAGTGCAGCCCGATGGAGCTCGATGGCCTCATCAAGATCAGACGGGAGGCCCCGCTGCTCGAATCTGGTACGAAGGCTGGTGGCAAGATTGCTCAGAGACAATGATCGATCAGAATGACCGGGGGGACGAAGGAGTAGTGCAGCCCGATCAAGCTCGATGGACTCATCAAGGTCAGACGGGACGCCCCTCTGCTTGAATCTGTCATGAAGGCTGATGGAAAGATCGTTGAGAGACTGTGATCGATCAGAATGACCTGGGGGACGAAGGAGTAGTGCAGCCCGATGGAGCTCGATGGCCTCATCAAGGTCAGATTGGACGCCCCGCTGCTCGAATCTGTCACGAAGACTGTTGGCAAGATTGCCGAGAGACGTTGATCGATCAGAATGACCGGGGGGACGAAGGAGTAATGCAAGCCGATGGAGCTCGATGGCCTCATCAAGGTCAGATTGGACGCCCCGCTGCTCGAATCTGTCATGAAGGCTGTTGGCAAGACTGTTGAGAAACTCTGATCGATCAGAATTACCGGGGGGGCAGCTCTGCAAGGCCGCTCGACACTCTTGTACCCTGTCCGCCATGTTGTTAAATCAAGTTACACGAGGACTGTCACTGGTTAAGAACTTGAACACGGGGAGGATGAAGGGGCCGAAGAGCGCGGACGACACTACATCGGCAAAATCCCACATTTCCTTTTTCGTCTTGTTTGTATTACTTAGCGGTTAGCAGATACTATCATTCCCTGTAATATGTCCACGGTTACTAATATGCAAAAAGTTCATAGCACTTCAACATCGTGCTTAAGTGACATTGAAAAAATTCAAGGATGCGCAGAGTACCTATAAGTGATGTTTTGTAAAAGTAGAATAAAAGATTTTGGAATATTGCAGCTGCGAGAGATGAAATAGTGGTGTTTTGAAACCTTCTCCCAACACAAATCATCCAGATCCCGAAGATCCTGCAAAGGTATTTGTAAAATTTTACCTAGAGCACAATGAACACCTTCTAGGGATGTCAGAAAACCAATTCGATAAAGGCTACTCTCTTGCGCTGAGGTGCTACAGTGGTAGAATCAACGACAAGTACAATAGCGTGACACAGGACAGGGGAGATGTGTAAGTAATTCAAACTCCTCCTCGGCATACAGGTATTCCCCCCCGTATTACCCGATGCCAGCATCATGCGGAGAGCGAAAGTCGACTGTGCGGCTACTGTGCCGAGGTGTGACAGGACGTGACAAAATGTTGCAGATTAGAGAGTAGACCCTGAGTTTTATCGGGTTTGTTCCGACATCACACCACATCATCCTAAAAATCAGTAAAAATCAGATCCATGTAGAGGAGATACAAATCTATGACGGAGCAAATTTGCGAAAGAAAATGTGATGTTGCTGAGGAGCTACAAAAGTTTTGCTGAAAATTTTGCATGTTATAGGGAATGATAGTATACGAAGATTGTTGCGATGCTCTACAATATTATAGCTATATATCTTCTGTTCACCAGTTCTCTGATGCACACAGCATAAACTCGCAAACTATTACTTTCGGATAACATCGCACAATCTCAGATTTCCTCCAAATATTCTCACATTTTCCTGGATCCAGATTATCTCTTCATGTATTGTCCGACTTTCTCAAGTTACTGCGTTGTTTCTCGACAGGCAATATGTATGACAAGTCAACGTGCGTGCGTACGTCATGATGCATGATGTCGCACCCAGTTTGCGAAAATCGTCTAAGTCCCACGCGGTGAACTCGTACTTAGTTGTGATTTTGTTCTGGTTGGCCCCAGCACTCTTGACTCTCGACCATGACCACGCACCAGGATCCTTAATGCACACACAATTTATGGTGATGTTGCATTGGGAGGCTCTTGTTTATCATGCTAATCACCCTCACGAGCCTTCACAGATACAACAACTTGACGACTTGTGTTCAATGTATGTGATTTTTTACTTGACCAATTTCGGGGCTGATGTTATATTACATTGTCCCGCGCAGCTCGAGGAACTTATAGACATCCGAGGTTCGACGTGTTATCATGTGCGAGACAGCCATAGCTCATGTACGTTGTCAACATTTCTCGATGAGTTATTCATCTGACTATCCATCAATCATCCACACACAGCCGCCGCCATGCTCTCGCTTCGAGTCTCGTTAACCGGAATTGATCTTGCAAATTGATTGGGTATGTTATCTGGTTGACAATATGCGCATATATTCACTTTATTTTAGTAGGGCTATCCACTTTACACCCAGCTTGATACTTCCAGTGAGATATCTATACGAGTAATGATTTCTGAAAGCTGATACCCCCATTTTTTTTTCTCCAGCTTAGGTACTCGCCGTCTCGATCTCTCTCATCACAAGCTCTCGAGCCGGAACTTGCGGAGCACAGTGCTGGCCTGGCGGGTGTTAGTTGTACTCTGCTATGTAGTACATACCCATAATGTCCATGCATTCAATGATATATTAATGAGCTGCAGCTGGGACGAGCGTGCACAAGCTATAGCGTGCTACCAAACAATATTTTGAATATAGCAGCAGCAGCATATATATATCAATTGTACTGGAGAAATATCTGTGAATTGTGGGTATATTCTAGGGGAAAATGTCGCTATAATGATAGCAAAGTCTGTAACTTTTGGCAAATTACCAGATAAGAGAGTCTGACAGAAAATGTGGTGATATTCTCGTGTAATTTCACACTTTATCCACGTTTTACCCTTTTCATAATCTACCGGTTTGTGCTGTGGCACTGGTATTGGTGTATGTACTATGAAAGCAGCAACAGATGAAGAAAAAGTCAATCACGTTTGTGATTCGTCTGAGCGTGCAACAAAAGTGCCACAAGAGGCCCCCGGAACATCACTGTCCCGTGAAAAAATGGACCATGCTCTACATACCCCAGTAACTTACATAATGACAATCATCAGCGAAATATAGGCAGGTGGAATGATCGATTCACGCAATGGAATATATAGGATCCCTCTTTGCATAATACTACAAATTTAGATCGCAGTTCGGACAAGCACAAATTTTTCTGCTTCATTTTCGAGTCATTAAAATTATCAGACATGATTGGAGCGGGAAGGAATTCACGCACTTTAAGTTATGATTGGATCACCGCAGTCTTTCTGAAGGCTGACATGTCTTGCTATGTATAGGAACCCTGTTTGTATAAATCTTCAATTTTAGATTGCAATTTTGCAGGACAACGTTAATTCTACTGTATTATCTTACTGAAAATGCTTGGAGTGTATTGCAATCTGTTATTTTATGCTGAAAATGACCACCCTCAGTTTTTATTGTGCCAAAGCCAGAGGAGCTCAGTCTTTAAGTAACATGTCCATCAACGCATGCGGCTGAGAGGCTTTGCAAGGGTTCGAATGAATGCGCGCAAGTCAAAACAACATAAATTCAGTTTGAAAATATAAGTAGAAGCATTTAGAATATGATTGAGCGTGCCAAGAAGCTTTGTTCGTTCGAAGGGCGTCACTCGGTTCAAACACATGTGCGAAAATTGTTCTATTGAAGGGGGTTTGCCAAAGATTTAAATATATATGTGCAAGTTGATCATCCGCATAAATTCGGTCAGCAAAGACAGGTAGAAACATCTAGCATAGAATTGAGCGCATCAAAAAGCAATGCTCGTTCGTTCAGAGAGGCTTGCCAGGAGTGAACCATTAAGAAATTTGTATTCAAGTTTAGAGATAATGAGAGTGTGAACATCCGCTAGGTAATTGCGCGCAAGAACATGGTGACTAGTATGTTAAGGAGAATCCCCCTCATGAGCTTCCCTCTGCGAACTCATCCTCGCAACTGAGAACTTCCCAAGCTGCGCTGAAGTGAGGGGAACTGTGCGAATCTTTCCAAACACTTTCCTGCAAGCAATGCGGAAAGTTAAAATATGAGACACGACAATAGTGAAAATTTACCTGTTCCACCATTTGAGCAACTCGTTGATGCGGGCCTGAGCATCAGCGCCCGGTACGACCTCAAAAAAGTCTACAATGTTGTTGTAGAAATCGTAGTAGTCGAAGTCTCCGTCAACACTCCGCCAGGAGTTAATGTTGGAAAGGGCGAAACGAAGCTATACCCATGATCAGTTTCAAAAGGAAGGTCAACACAACAGAAAAGACAAACCTGACAAGTTGTGTATGCAATAGCGCGCGGGGTGACTGTCTTCATACCAATGATGTTAGCTACATGACTGCGGTTGACCGCGTCATTCTCCGAGGACCGACGGCGCTGAGATGCTGAGATGACATCAGCGCCATTGCCATCACCGTCGATTTCTTTGGCGGAGGACGGGGACGTGAAGAGGTGTTTGAATGCCTGCAAAAATCAGCAGCACCACCCTCGACATGCAGTAGAACTTACTTTGAGTAGTAGAGTCGAGCGAAAAAGACCTTTCTCGATGTTTGCAGAATCAAAGGAGTAGTCTTTGTATATGAACGCTGGCCAAGAGTAAGCGGTAACTAGGAAGTCGGAATCCCGGTCTCTGATCTTGTCCTTGGTCCTGTTGTAATGATGAAAATGTTATTAATGCGAAATCAAGTTAATGATACGTACGAGGAGAGAGACCACACATACTCGACCGGACACAAGAGCATGCCGGTGGTGTTATGGACAAACCCGCGATCGTCTTTGATCGTGGTGCGAAGGGGGGGGTCCAATGGATGAAAGAGTTCATTGAGCCATACCACGACCGCATGCTTGAGATTTGCGGTGTCATCCCCTCGTGCACTGTCTGCGCCTTTTCGCAGCTGAGGATATATAGTGAGTAAAGGAGAAACATTGCCAGAAGAAATGTTCACCTCTTTCAAAATCGAATCCAATTCCTCGACATCTGAAAAAAGTTTCTTCTTCAGCCAAGGGAGGCAACGAAGGAGTTCGTTGAAAGAACTAAATGTCCTGTCCTCGCTGGTACAAGTTAGGATATGACAGCTAGACCGTGGATGAAAACGTACTCTCGAGTTGTAACAAGCTCATCTTGGGAATCGAGTGATTGCAGTAAGTCTTCTCGTCGATCGTTTTCGGCCACGAGGTCCTCAAGGCTATCGAACAAAGAAACGAGCCGGCGAATGCCCCGTCCTTTGTGTACATTGGAGTTGGAGTGTCTGTGTACCCAACTGAATAAGAGCTCGTCGCGCAAGCAAAAGGAGGTTGGGGACTCACGGCTTGCTCCGCTTGCTCGCCCTAATATTTTCGAGCTCCTGCTCCAGAGCCGCAATACGTCGTTTGGCACGGGCAGCGGTAGTATCATCCTCGCGGTCGCTGTCAGATTCTTGTTGTGGTAACACCATGAGGATCAACTTGGGTGAAGGACGAACAACTTACAGTAAGCGCATTGTTCAATGTTTATATCATATTTCGAGAGAGGGGTGAACTGTAGTTGGTATGAAGGCGGACACACGCTCGCTTGAGATGCTGTGGAGCGCAAGGTGTTCCAAAACCTGCTCGCTTGAGGTGTGGAGCCGTTCGCTGCTGAGCCCCACGTAATATGCTGTCATTCCGTAAACATCGAAAAGAAGTAAGTACGGCATTAGTCAATCAACAGATAAATCACATTGGGTGCGCAGCAACACTGAGAAGTTCATGAGAAATGAAATTTTGCCACCAGCGATAGCAGCTGCTGTTCGAGAAACAAATGTGCTAATATAACTACGAACATGCAAGGTACATGGCAGGATCCATTTTGCGCCTGCAAAAAAATCAGTTGGGCGAACCCTGGCAAAGGAATACTACCAATACTTACATAGCGAGGTTCACCGTATCCTTCAGTTGGATGCGAACAACATCCCCAGCAGCGGCCAATTCGCCAGCCATGATGTGGACGTCGGTAAGGAAACTTTCGGTCTCGCTGAGAGTAGCCACGTCTTGGGAATACAGGGGATCGAAGGCTTGAATCAAGGCCCAGTTCCACTGCCCTTTGAATGCGCGATGTAGCTAGAGCCACTTCAGTCACTGTAGATTGAATATATATAAATATATACACTTACAAGAATAATGGCAGAAGCAAGGCTGAAACGAAAGTTAGAAAGCGCTGCTGGGCAGAGTAGGCTCCTTGTGGAGCGCGCGCTTTGCAGTTCGTTTCTCAATGCGTTCCCAAAGAACTTTGGACTGGAAATAAATTCAGCCAGTAAGCAATATGGAAGTGGGGCATGGTATTGGAATTTCTGGCCCTAAAGAGACATCAGCGCGAAGACAAAGAATCGATCACTAGACCAACCAATCCTATATCACGTACGTGCAGCCATTCGAACGCTGTATCAACTTGATTCAGCCGTAGTTGTAGTATTAGACCTACATATTATGGCAACTACCATTCTTACCATAGACACTTTTGACGGCAATTACCAGCAGCGCAATTTGACCTAATCCATGGCATTTGTCAGGCCCTATTTTGCTGGGTGTTTTGGCTTTCACAGCCGCATTTTTTGGATTTTTGAAACTCAGCTATGTTTTCAGTCACAAATGTGTTTTCCACATTTGTCAGATGTTTTGGTATGTTTTATTCCGCAATTTTGGCCTCCAAAAGCGGAAATTCACAAAACACATCCTGTTTTGGTCACCTCCTCATGTCAGGCCTCCCCACATTATTCCCACACTCCACATTTTCGCATTTTTAGCCACCTACTGTGGGAATTACCCCACAACACCCAAAACATCATCCCAATATGGTATACCACATAATTATAATTATTCCCACACCCTCCCACCTCACTGCAGCTTCACCACTACACCACAATAGGTCCCCCCTTGTATCTAAGTAGTAGTTTGGTATATACATGTATAATATTATATAATAGACCGCTTTTTTTGTCAATTTGTGTGCCTGCTCATCCTCCAGGGCCTTTTTCAAACAGGGTAGGGTACAGAACATGTTCGCATTTTTGCCCCTTTGATAGGGGGGTGTTCCAGGACATTCAGAACATATTTATGAGCATATATGAGTAGATTCCCATCTTTATTTCACCCCCTGAAGTGTCCTACATCAATAGATATAGCACATATGCAAGAAAACACAGAATATGTTCTCATGTGATTATTTCTAGGTGAAGAGCCTTGTAAAAATGATTCCCAGCATCTATTTAACAATAGGAACAATGTATCAGGAGCCCAGGACCATAGGATAATTCCCTGTTGCATGGTGTGCCCCCCCTCTCCTGGTGGTTTACCCCCTGTGAAAATTTTTCCTGTAGGACCGGACCTCAATTGAGGTAGGGGGTCTATTCCTATGTATATTTGAGGTAAGTCTATCATATAGCTGGCCCAGGACACACATAGGATCCTGCTACAGGAACAAAAACATAGAAAATCGCATTTTTGACACTTTTGATGTTTTTTAGTCCCTTACACTTGCATAAATAATACAACCTGTTCATATATCATTATCATAGTATATATACTTGCTTTTTGTGACAAGGATCAGCTCAAAATAGGCCAGAGGTTTGAGTTAGTGTGAATACTTGCTATTTCTACTGATAAGGATCCCATACTTTCAATACATCGAAATTTAATAATCAGACACCTGGAGTAGATTTCAAATATACTCAGTATCATAGTCCTAAATGTACAGAACAATCCTACAAGAATTGAGTGCTGAGGAAGTGAAATAGATAAGAAATTGAGTGTGGGAAAGTTCAAAGACCCAAAACATCGAAAATGGTCAGTTGAGCAATAGTAGCATTTTTAATGCTAGGTCAACTCAGATATACACCACATCCCTTCCACCACCCTTCAACCTCAGGGCAGTATGTAGTATATGTTCCTTTAGTAGTCTACAATGTATCCTACATATTGTTAATGAAATATTTGACCTGTATCATATATAAATGTAACTTTGTGTAAAAAGATGTCAATTGTCACTTTTCACACATATGTGGTTTTACTTGTCATTCAGTCAGTCCTTGATGGATCTTTCTAAATCTTCAAATCTATCATCAGGGGCATATATAGGACATATCCCAGGTCTTTGATTACTTATCACAGGCTTGATTACTATGTAGGCTTCTTATCAGTAGAAAAAGCCCCTGTACATCATATCTCACATTTGCACCCTATGTAGGGCTGATCCTTGGCACAAAACATATTTGTGAATGTACTACTGATCATATATGAGCAATCCTGGTCATTTGTGCAAGTGTAAGGGACTAAAAAACATCAAAAGTGTCAAAAATGCGATTTTCTATGTTTTTGTTCCTGTAGCAGGATCCTATGTGTGTCCTGGGCCAGCTATATGATAGACTTACCTCAAATATACATAGGAATAGACCCCCTACCTCAATTGAGGTCCGGTCCTACAGGAAAAATTTTCACAGGGGGTAAACCACCAGGAGAGGGGGGGCACACCATGCAACAGGGAATTATCCTATGGTCCTGGGCTCCTGATACATTGTTCCTATTGTTAAATAGATGCTGGGAATCATTTTTACAAGGCTCTTCACCTAGAAATAATCACATGAGAACATATTCTGTGTTTTCTTGCATATGTGCTATATCTATTGATGTAGGACACTTCAGGGGGTGAAATAAAGATGGGAATCTACTCATATATGCTCATAAATATGTTCTGAATGTCCTGGAACACCCCCCTATCAAAGGGGCAAAAATGCGAACATGTTCTGTACCCTACCCTGTTTGAAAAAGGCCCTGGAGGATGAGCAGGCACACAAATTGACAAAAAAAGCGGTCTATTATATAATATTATACATGTATATACCAAACTACTACTTAGATACAAGGGGGGACCTATTGTGGTGTAGTGGTGAAGCTGCAGTGAGGTGGGAGGGTGTGGGAATAATTATAATTATGTGGTATACCATATTGGGATGATGTTTTGGGTGTTGTGGGGTAATTCCCACAGTAGGTGGCTAAAAATGCGAAAATGTGGAGTGTGGGAATAATGTGGGGAGGCCTGACATGAGGAGGTGACCAAAACAGGATGTGTTTTGTGAATTTCCGCTTTTGGAGGCCAAAATTGCGGAATAAAACATACCAAAACATCTGACAAATGTGGAAAACACATTTGTGACTGAAAACATAGCTGAGTTTCAAAAATCCAAAAAATGCGGCTGTGAAAGCCAAAACACCCAGCAAAATAGGGCCTGACAAATGCCATGGATTAGGTCAAATTGCGCTGCTGGTAATTGCCGTCAAAAGTGTCTATGGCAAAACTGGTAGTTCCCATTTTACTAGGTCTAATACTACAACCAGGGGTGCTTGATTGGCGGTAGCAATGGCAGCCGAAATGGAAGGGTTGAAAAGAAAGGTGACCGGGTCCAACATTTCTGACTCGAGGAAGAACCCAAGACAGCACCTTTTCCACATCGAAAGAAGTCGTGTTGGCCCGCGTGTGCCAATTTCATCTTTCAACGCGCTTAAAGATTGTTGTAGGCTAGTGTCTGTAATGATGATACACGGTAATCAGCACCTGACAAGTGTGACCATTGGGAAACTCACCGCTAGTATTTCGCAATACAGCAAGATGAAAGTGCCGACTCGCTTCGCCTGCCAAGACACTGGGATGCATGTTGAAGCATCGCATGAGTGCTGCTCCAAAAACCTCCTGATGAAGGTCATGGAACACTCGTTTAGAAATCTTTGAAGTACAATTATATCAGTATGAAGTTGAACGGGGAACATCAACTCACTGAGGACCTGGGACAAAATGGCTGACTGAAAGTACCGATATAGTACGGGTCATAAGTGCCGATAGGCTGAAGGGCCTGATCTGAGTAATCATGGATGTCTGAGTTGACACCTGTTTCATCGATGTCCTGGATGCTCATCGCTGCAGGCCCGGGATCACGATGGTCACAAATGAGTGGGATAGACGCCGACTCATGCTTTATACACTAAGCATCAAGCACCTGCAAGTGATCCAGTCCTCCAGGTGCCAGCATCTCGGAATCGACCAAGTGCGCTCGAACACGATTGAATGGCTATTCAATAGCATGACTCACTGGCGGGAATGAAGCACAAGCGGTGGAGTAATGGCGATCTGGGTGTGGAGCTTTCCATTTGAGAAAAATACGCACATATTGAGTTAGCTTGGGCGAGAAAGAGTTACGAACATCGTAGAGTCACGTACACATATAAGCTTCCGACTAGTATGTACGTCTTCGAGATGAGTTGACCATGATATGCACGGTACAACAGGCTGGTCACGAGCGTAATTGGCGGATCTTTCAGCTTAGTAAGCAATTACCTGAATCTCAGAAACTGAAATCTCCTTAATTCAGTGGATTTACACATCTTGGTGTTGCACTTGTCTCACATGCCCATGATGTAGTTAACAACTTAACAATATGGTTGTACACTGCGGTCATGCGCACAGTGTGTTAGCGGGTGAACTGGAAACATTTGATCTAGAATAATTGAATATTGGCAAGTAAATATACAGCGAATTAAATTTTATTGTAAGTTCTTAACCAGAGTTAGCTAGAATGGTTTCCCCTAGGCCTGCTTGAGGCCTGCAGTTCTCAAAACTTTTGATGCATCATGATGTCTTGTGTATGCAAGAATTGTGAATTGTGAGTTCTGAGACTACTGAGTACAGCTGAGAAGTGCTTACCTATGATACAGCTGTACTACTAACTTGAAGATTCGGAAACAAAAAAAAAACTGTTGACAGCTGACTCAGCCTGCGCAGATTGCGCAGGCTATAATATAGGTGGATGTGGCACCCATGAGAGGCACATCTGCATCATCATGCCCGTTACTACCCGCCTTTTATCGTCAGAGGCATGCAATAGTGCCTATGAATGCAGGTTTCAATCACCTTCTACCACATCATTCAGAAGGTCCTACTCGCAGGGTCTTGAGAGCAAAAGGAACACCTTTGTGCAAAGTCCCTCCCCAAATACCCACCCCCCCAACAACTTGAATAATGCCACTTCATTGGATTCACCATCAAAATCCAAGGTTCAAGTTAACAAATATCCAGCACCAACACCTTTGCAGAGGGAGGCATCCTCCAAACCAGCCGATGAATGTGTCCCAAGAGATGGTGAGTGTGTTGAGCGCTTGGCGCATCACACATTGCACCACACTCACCCTAGCGAATAGTAGCAATAGACTTGCGCAAGCGGATTATCGCCGCCATCAGAGATGCCGATAACGCGGAAGAAGTCGAAGTATGTAATCATCCATTTCGTTATCTTCAATTGACTCACGGCTCCACAGGAATTTTTCAATGTGTCAAAAGACGATTATCATTATATTTTAGATGCTATCGATGAAGATGATGATGAAGATAAAGTAATACGCAAGTAAGTACTCTGATATATCCATATCCATCCAATCCTGAACTCATCTGTTTACCTCCATCAGACTCGTATATGCTGAGGAACTCAAACTCCTTACCGCCACCCTGCCTAACCGACTTCATCAAGCGTACCTTGCCCCGATGAGCGCCACACTGCTCGGCGCCGTGGGGTCGATAGGCATCCCTTACCGATTCGGGCAGATCCGCATTCAAACCGACATTCATCTTCTCAGCGCCGTTGGCCTCAAACTTGGAGTGCCGGACATGTTGATGGAGTACAAGGACCCAGACGGTGATTGCATCCCCCTCTGGGCCACTGAAATCAGTGTCTCCCAGACGAAGAAATCGGCGACAAGGAGACTCGGCGGCTTCATGAAGGATCGCGGGGATCTCCTCGCCATCACGTCCATCGACGTGAAAGAAAAGAAGAAGCATGCGGGGCCCCGGTCAGGGTCAGAGGCGGTTGAGGTCTTAGAGGAACACGGATCAGTCTCAACGTTTTCGCAGTGGCTGTCGCACACGGCCCCCAACGACGAGGACCCTACCGTCATGAAAACATTCCGTCACGTCTGGCAGCATCCTATCACCGTGACGATAACAACGTGGCTTCGCCGCCCCGACGGCAGTTTCAGTATTAAGGAGAAGAATCCCGATCTTTGCGCAACAGCGGTACGATCAATTCTCTCCTTCAATCCATCTTCTGACCAATTACAGGACTTGTTTCCTGAGCGCTGTGATCTTGAAGAAATTGATCACGTTTTTCGACGTACCTTGGAGAGGATTAGAGACCGGGTTGTCTCCCTGATTGAAACCAGGTTTCCAAGGTACGTTTTTCTTATTATTGTCGACGAATTGATCTAATCAACATTTATTTGTTTTCCAGCGCCGTTAAGGATGCCGCCTTCGATCGTATTCGTGCGTGGTCTCCTCCGGAACCGCTGAACGATTGGGACCATCTCGCCGATGAGATTATCGTCGGCGCGAGGCAAACGGGATACACGCGTTATGCTGGCTGTCATCAAAACATCCTCAAGCGCAAAGCAGAAGCAGATGAAGTGACCACCGGAGGTTCTGGATCTACGAAGAGGACCAGGGCAGCTTAGGGTTTCGTATGAACGATTGTCTCTCTTTCTTGTGTCGTCATGTTCACAATCGTGTTGCTCGTCTGATGGCATCCTTCCTATGCGTTTCACATCTACTCAAATGTAATCATATCCCATAGCTTTTTGTACACTATCGCAGAGAATGGATTTTTCCCCCTCCCCCCTCGCAATACTTAGTACTGGTGGTCTTGTTGTCAGTGTTCCAGTGTGTGTTGCGACTTCGTCTAAAAATTTCGACGGTTGGCCACGTCAAATGACATGTCAAGATAGTAAGTAGGATCTTGAAAGAGTTGCCCTGTCGCGGACGCCTGATATTATAATGTCTCATGTGCTTTCATTTACCGTACAGGCATTATGTATTGTCAGGCAATTTCTACGATGGTACGATGGGACAAACACTGGCGGTATTTACTGATTACTGCGACACAACTTCAAGAACGCGTGCCAAGATGGCGATTTGTTCCCGAAACAAGCTGACAAATTCTTTCTCCAATCTAAGATTTTCTACCAATGGATCAACACCTCCAGCTGTATTAGTTGGCGCTGCTCGATAAGGCCACACACCGCTTCTTGGCAAAGTCCTGGCTCCGAAGGTGAGTTTGATTTTCTGGTTCAAATCGGCAATGTGAGAGACTTACCCCACCGGACCCGCAGCCAGAGTGCGATTCACCCTGATAACGCGCGTTTCAAATTAGGCCTTTGGTTCTTGGGATCAGGTGAGTTTGTTTGATAATCCAGTGATCAATAAAATTTCAAAAAATTTCACGTACTTTCAGCATCAAATCAGGCTGTGCATCTGCAATGCCAGGTACTTTGGTGTTGGCGACCGCGGCCTAATTATGGACTCGGAATCATCCTGCACATTGAGACCTGGCTCAGATCTCGGCCGATGACATTCTGGAAGAATCTGGCTGTACATATAATATCCTTGTGAGTCAGAAGGTGCCCCTTGACCGTTTGCTAGGTAACGGAATTCGCGAGGACTTGGTGAGTCTCCTAATCCGAGAAGTAGTGATGTGTTGTTGTTGTATCTAGAGCGTGGGCTGCTAGGCTGCATTATGAAGAATTCAAGCGGGTTTAGTGATGACGCCGAAAGGCCGGTATGACAAAATTCGGTAGGTCATTATCTTTTTAAGCACTAACATTATCATACACTTTCTAGATTAATTGACTATTGCCTGGACGGAGTCATTGCTCCACGTACGGCAGCTCCACAGCAGCTCCACGGCGCTAATATACTTTCAGCCAGGGAACTTTCGTAATGTTAACGTCCCGTACGTGTGCGGTGTAAGATTCTTTAAAATTTCCGCTATAAAAACAGTACCACCAGGCCAATTTCGCACGGTCAAACCACACTTCAACTTGTGAGATCTAGCCATGTCCATGACATACGCTATCACCTACGGGACTCATGCGATCCGAATCACCTTCGGTGCGCTCGCTTGGTAGTGCCTCAAATCTATTCCAAGTTCCCTTCTCAACGACACCCTCGAGGAACACCAATAGTCCACCGGCAATCGCACATGATGGAATGGGACTTGGTATTGAGTTTTGGCAGCATTTAGTAGGTCAATCAACTACTTTTCCCGTTAACCAATTCTCATTGTATATAGCATCAGTCATCACATTACCCGACCCCCACGCTGGATACCCGTCAGCGTTAATGATTGCTAAATCATCACATCGCGCCATGCGCAACGGCCGAGTTGCAGCTCAAGCTCGCGTGGATCAGTTCATGTTGTTGTTGAGAGCACTGTCCGAAGAACTGGAGGATTGGAAGTGGAAGGAACAGGAGGCCGAACAAACAATCTTGTCCTTTGGCTCAAAAGAACGACACTCCACCTGCTGATCATGATGCATGACCCATGCAATGTTCGCCTGGTAACCATATATTAACTTATACATTTTTTTTTGAATAGCAAACATCGTAGCGCTTGCTTTCCTTTGCTACTCATCATGATTAACGCTCTACGTACAGTTGTAGTTGGTTTTGTATTTCTTATGTACATCAATCACGCTGGTACTACCAGTCCTTGCCATGACTGAGCGCTGAGCCTTTGTGGGAAAATGAAACCTTGTCACCTTTCTGTCAGGTGAGAATCGCAGTAATATTAATATTGCTTGTTTTCATTATCTTGTACAATTATGTAATGCCAAACCGCCGCATGGCACGCATGTGCGTGTGTAGTTTATGGCTGGCAATGCGGTTTCTACCGAGATATTTTCAATCTGAGTTCGAAACCTATAGCGAGATATTCCAACTTATCGTTTGTATCCCTCAGCTAGTACCACTGGACGCCCGCTCATTCCAGTTGCCGATACACGCATTACGCACGGCTCCGCATTATGCGGACACTTTCAGTTGCTCAGGCGCTGATCCGTGAACGTCAGCTGTTAACTTGTGCGACTAGGTCCCTGAGCATCAAAGGACGTCCTGGGAAGGCTCTTATTATATTTTATTTTGACTGCTATGGTTGTACTAATGCTTTATTCTAGATTGTTAACTGACTCAGGCGCCCAGGAGGTGCTGGTAGTGCTGTAGATCAGCGCATCGGCACTCATGATCGGGTGTATATTCATATTCCATCCTTCGGTTCTGCACCCATCATATTTGCACCAACAACAAGCGCTTCGGCTCATTATGTGCCGCTCTGCTGTGTTGCCTTGCGCACGGCTCTACTACGTACTGGGTTATTATGGATCTGAAGCCGGCTCATACTAGCGCTCTTGGTATGACATTTTCGCATCGCTGGGTTCCTCTATGGATGTCTCCATCGGCAAGTTAACCTGTTTGGTGTTCATCCCGTAAATCTCCATTGCGCGCGGAACATGGAGCGGTGGTTGGACCCAACTGGAGGAACAACAGTTTGAGTTCCAAGCTTTGACTTCTCACCCTCCCGCCACTGGACTGAATATACTCTTCTAGGGATCGTCTGGCCAGATATTGAGAGCACAGCTCCTAAGAAAATTAAATTTACCCTGTGCCAAAGGAGCGTGCCATTACAGTCCAATTCTTGGGTACCCCTGCACAGAGGCGTGCACAATTCTGCAACTGGTAAACGTTCATTTTGCGCTGACATTGTCTGTACGCTCATTTCTAGCAATTCAGCAGTGCAAGCTTTTTGAAGCGGGTCTCCCAAGAGGAGCTCCGTCAAATCCTGACCTAGCTGAGGTCTGTTACAAGTGGCAAGGTACGTCTAGGTGTTGTACGATACAAGGATCTTGATAACTGACTTCCTTTGCCTAGATATATCATGCAACGCGTTATGCTGAAGCCACAAGCTCTGGCTTAGGCTTGTGTCAATAATTTTAGTTGGTCTTTTGTGATACCGCCCATGAAGAAGATGGTGCTTGGAGCCTGAGGAATCGATTATAGACTTTTCCTCACTTCCATTGGAATATTCAATGAGCATCACCACATGTATTAAACTAGCTCACTGATCATATACATCATCGACCTCAAATAAATTACAGTCCTGTAAGGTGTCCGATTTTTTCAGCCGTAATGGTCATTGAATTAATTTACTTAAAATTTCTAAATCTACCTGCATGACTACTACACCCGCCATTGCTTCTGACAGTCGACCACAACCGTCATCTGGCTGACAAGCCTGGGCCATGGTCCAGCTTTGCTCTACAAGCAAATTCTCTATCACAACATCGCTCATCTTAATACTCTGCGTTGTGTTGATGGTCCGACTTGTCTGTGGCGCCCAAGGTTGCCAACGGGTATTACAAGACCAGCGCGCGCTCACGTTGCACCGCAAAACTTGTGCTGAATACAAAAAAACAGTGCTTGCTGTGTCTCAGAAGCGAAAAGATCGCGTGCGTAACGCAATAGCGACAAAGGTATTGAAAGACAAAACACGCGGTCCTTCAGTAGGTTCTATGTGATCGTCTGCGGATGCTTGTGCTTACAAAACCATCTCAAGTGCTCCGCCATTGCGGCCTCAGAGATCGTAGACCTAAGAAACACGGAATCAACAGATGTGGTATTGCCGCCTGAACATCCTATTATCGAGGCGATGGCCCCCTTGAATCATGCTTCTGAGTCGCCTATGGATGCTGACATCCGGGATACTACTAGTACCAATATGTTGACCAGAAGCCCAGATATTGATACATCAACGATGGACATTGGTAAGCCCGGAAATGCTATTGATTTCTTGCACTGACCAGGTACACATCAGATCATCACATCTCTGGTGAACTGCGTGCTCTTCCCGGTGATGGTAACGTGAACTTGGAATGCATTGGTGAGAAACGATCCTTGCACTTTAGTGTATGCTAATGTTTCACATAGCTCGCTCTAAACCGCAAAGAAATACCAGACTGCCCAAGCGGTATTGCGTCGATGGGCCTGTGGAACACATCGTTCGCAATATTGAAACCTCTACTCAGGACGTTGTACACGAAGATACCCTGGCGACAGATATACCACCAGCCAGAAGTGTTGTCCGAAGGGTGATCTCTTGTCACTGAATCCAATTCGCAACGTCGTGGGAGCGTTTGGTCTATCTCGTGACTACCCACAGCGCCCGTCCTACGAACCGGACATTCATTCCCTCACGTCTTCTGGTCAATAAATGTCCAACGTTACAACCCCTTCCATCAATTTCACCGCCCCCACATCCTTTTCCGAACATGACTGTGTATCGATTGCTGAACTGGATGTCCAGCGGAAGTACGAGAAAGTCGGAGGCGGAGGTTTCACGTCTTGTGCACGATGTGCTACTTGCAGAGGATTTTGATGTCCATGGTCTTCAAGGCTTCAGTATGAGGAAGCATCTGAGCCTTCTCGATAGCACTCCAGACCAAAATCCACCTAATGGTGCTGCGAAGTTTCCGGAAGGTTGGATTGAGACGGACGTGACTATCGAAGTCCCAAGTCGGAAAGCGGATGCTTCTGGTGGGCATCTGTTTACAATCCCAGGATTTCACTATCGGCCATTGGTCAGTGCCATTTGCGAAGCGTTTTTAGACGCTCAAGCGAAGGCATTTCATCTATGGCCCTTTCGTCGTCTCTGGACTGACCCAAACGATGGGAATACGTATCGTGTTTATGATGAGCTTTATACATCAGATGCGTGGATACTAGCTCACGATGACCTACAGAAGCAGCCCAAGGAGCCTGATTGTGCTCTCGAGCGAGTGATTGCAGGCTTGATGTTTTCCTCGGATGCAACTCAACTTGCCAACTTCGGGAACGCATCGGCGTGGCCGTTATACTTGTTTTTTGGGAACTTGTCAAAGTATGCTCGTGCCAAGCCTGACTCCGGAGCGTGTCATTTGATCGGATTTTTACCATCTGTGAGTGTCATTTGTCTACTGCTACGTTATGGTTTCACAACTCCATGAAGCTCCCAGATCGAATTAAAAATACCTTCCGAAACCTTGGGGTCGTTACGAAAAGCGGTATAGCTGCTTCTTCGCACACTGTCGAAGAGAGCTTTCCAGGGATGTTGGGACATTCTTTTAGATGGAATTTATCCATGCGTACCACCATGGTATCGTGATAAGATGCGCCGATGGCATACTTCGTCGCGTATTTCTCGAATATTCACATATTCTGCAGATTATCCGGAAAAGTGAGTGGGCCTCGCAAAATCTAGTAACGTACTACCAATGTAATGTGAATACCAGTATACTTATTGCAACCATCAAAGACATGGGATCATGTCTCTGTCCGCGCTGCCTGGTGACGAAATCAAAATCTGATCATGTCGGATTTTTGAGAGATGCGCGCGCGCGGATTGATAGTCTAAGGGTCTACTGCTTGCAGACGATACAGGCTTGCACGAGATTTTGTATACAGTCCGGGTACGCAGTCGATGGAACTGCAGTGGAGAACCTTCTTTTCCATGAGTCATGGGTTCCAACTATTGTAAGCACTATTCCATGTGTCCCGTTTACTGGCTGAGACACGACATTCAGAATGTCTTCGCTCAAAAGCTTGGGCGCTTCGGATTTGACCCATTTCGCATGTTGGTCGTTGACCTTATGCATGAATGCGAATTGGGAACGTGGAAGGGTCTCTTTAGTCACTTGGTCCGCCTTCTATACGCCCTCCCCAATGGCGCTGAAGTTGTTATTACACTCAATGAAAGGTAAGTCCCTTCTTTTTGAACTTGCAGAAAGATTTAGATTACCGTCCAGATTCAGACTTGTGCCCACATTTGGCCGAGGGTGTTATCCGCAAGTTCTCCGATGACACGTCAAGCATGAAGAGGTTGGCTGCAAGAGACTTCGAGGACATTCTACAGGTCATCATGCTTTCTTTAGGGAAATCGCTACTGATGATATTGCAGTGTGCCATGCCCGTTTTCGAGGGACTCCTACCATCCCCACACGACGCAATAGTCCAGACTCTGCTGTTCAGATTCGCTGAATGGCACGCCTACGCAAAAATGCGGCTACACACCGAAGTAACCCTGGATTCCATGTCACGAACGTTTACTTCCCTCACTTTGCAGCTACGAAAGTTCCGTCGTCAGGTCTGTGATCACTATACTACCCTCGAACTGCCGAAGGAAAAGGCTGCACGGTATCGACGACAAGCACATAATGAAAGCCGGCCTACTGATGTATCTTCATCCTCTCCAAAGAAAAGTCATTCAATATGAAAACCTACAAGTTTCACGCCCTTGGAGATTACGTTCAGTCCATTAAGTTCTTTGGAACCACCGATTCCTTCACAACACAAATTGTATGGCCGCCAGTTTATTATTATCATGAGCTTCTACTGAATACTGAGTTTAGGGTGAACTTGCCCATCGAGCCATCAAGGCATTTACCCATTCACCAACAAGAAGAATACGGCCAAGCAGCTTTCCAAACACGAACGGCGCCGACGCCGGCTTCGAAAGATGCAGGAGTTAGAGCAAGAATCGTCTTTGGCTCCCGACTCCCCCGATAATCTTCCGCCCCCGGATCCGCGCCTTCATCACCAACTATCCCATCATCGCAATTCTCCTATCTATATACACCAACTACTACAGGACAATGAGAATGATCCAGCGCTCAATGTGTGTATTTTTACAAGCTTCTGTGCGCTAACTAATAAACCGCCCTTCAAGAAATTCATTCCGAAACTCAAGGACCACGTGTTGCGTTGCTTGCGGGGACAAGATAGCGATAGCCTCGTCGAATTTTCGAGCGATGACAGAAATAACATTGTCATATGCGACAATGTTTTGTTCTCCGTCAATACGCTACGGGTCAACTACACCTCGTATGATCTGCAATGCGAGCAAGATCTGATCAACCCGCGCAACCATGCTGATATCATGGTGCTATCAGGTGATTCAAAGGCCTGCTTAACTCATCCCTACTGGTATGCTCGAGTGCTACGTATTCTCCATGTAAACGTACTTGACCTACGATCGGGTGGAGCGCATCCACAAAAAACTCAGTTGGAGATGCTGTTTGTCCGATGGTTTGATCCGGTGCGGCGGTACCATTCTGGGATTCAAGCGGCCCCGTCTGCACAAAAGTTGCATTTGTACCCGAGACTGATTGACTCGGCTTTCGGTTTTCGTAGATCCTGCGTTGGTGAATTCGCGGGGGTGCAACATGATTCCAGCCTTCGCAAATGAAAGGGGCTCCAATCACACACACAGCAAACATCAGCTGGACACAAATGGAGGTTGGACGATTGAATGGACTGAGTTACTATGTCAATATGTGAGTCCTCGTCTTGGATTTTCTTGATAGTCTCATGTCATTGGCAGGTTTGTATGATCGTGATATGTTCCTTCAGTTTTACCAACGCTGGTGGGCCACGGACCATGGAGAGTAGAGGATCCAAGCGAGGATTCAGGAGAAGCCTTATAGCCATGACGAACCTGGTGAGGAGGTACGAGGACGAGATAGGGGAAAGAGGAAGAGGAAGATGAGGGAGCCAAAGGGAGAGAATGATGACGGGACGAGGGGAACGAGGAGGAGGGAGATGATGACGAGAACGAGAACGAGAACGACGAGAACGATGAGAACGACGAGAACGACGAGAACGACGAGAAACGAGAACGACTCTGATGCCGACGAGGGTGATAATTTCTAATCTAATACACATGAGGATACATTTTTGGTGTCATCTAACAGGTCCAGGTATTCTGCACGACTCTGGAAATATTCACTGCACACTCAGCCTTATGCATTCTACACCGCACTTGTACACTTCGACCCAAATTGTAGTTCTTTCGACACCCCACGGACAGTTACTAAATATATCGGAGTTTGAAATACTTGCCAGTGCATACGAGTTCGAGTTCTCGACACAGCGACCATCCACAACACCCCTTTCTTTCCCGCCATCATTACACCACATCCTGTTGGGCAGTCTTTGGGTGCGGCGACATCTTCACCAATCGATTTGTCTACTACCACCCTTGGTGGTGGAGTTGCAACTCTCCGTGCAGGTCAACATATGCGAGCGTCTCTTGGTTCAACCAGGAAAGCACCTGGATTTAGGCGGGGCTCCCCTGCCATGAGCACGACGCGATCAGTGCCAACTTTCTCTCTCACTTGTCATCCGGCCAGTATGGCAACGTTTCCATGGGTTTCGAACAATATCGTGTCGAAGACCCTTATGGGTTGAACAGTCGTGGACAGCAATCGGCTTGGACAGCGGTTGGCTTAATTCGTAAGATCTCGACTCGAGCATTTGGTCTGGTAACAGCGTCAATGATGCGAGCACTTCTACCTCTGCTGAAAGTGCCCCGAGTTCTCCACTGATGATCAGCGAAACATCATTTGTGAGTCCGTCACTCAGGATCTCATCAACATTTCGTTGAACATGCATGGTATGTCCAGAAGTTTAGCTCTAATGTCATTGAGAAAGCAAGTATTTTTTCTGTCTTGATGGTCGTTCTCATGCCGACTGGGATTAGTGCATCTGTGTGGCCGAACACAGTACCAGGAAAATTGTGATCGAAGAGCTACTCAATCGCTCCCGCTTGGAGAAACTTTCTCGCAACTCACTATTGTGTGCAGATACTATTTTTCTTTCGCACATTTATGGTTTGGGCTGGTCATTCTTGTTGACTGCGCTAGACTATGCTGATCCTGCACAGCATATGCTCCTCGTCGAAGGCATTCGCCTACGGTCATTCTCACATCGGTCCCCCACGGTCGTCAAGCGCGTTCGAACGACGGATGTGTCTTGCAAGGCACCTCTCCTCACAGCGCGAGCCTGACACCCCCTCATACCAATGCCACTGGCTATACGGACGTTGCTGGATATGCTAACGTGAGCCCTTTTGGCACGGTCGCTGTTGCTGGGTCATTGAATGATCCTTATCAGAGCTACGGCTATGGCATGTAGAGCGGGTACATTGATTGGTGTGTTTTTTCCTACTAATTAGTATACACGAGCTAACTATCCTCTTCTACAGCTGGCTACGAACACATTGGCGCCAGTCGCTACCACTGGCAGTGGGCCTCGATGCAACACTGAGGAGGAGTTCGTTGGATCTGAATGGGGACGAGTAGCGGATGGCGGGGCGAGCTGGGTGGACGGCGCTAGTAGGGTGCTGTTTTTTTTCATCATTTTCGCTCTGCATCGTCGTGTTTCATTCTGCATCAACGTATATCCCTGTATAGCAATACCTATCATCCAATTCATTTGTTTCATTGTCTATCAACGTGGTTCAATTGCAAATGTAAAAACTACCTGGAACGAAATCGAACGGGTATCGATCTGTATATTTGCTCGTTCGATCTCTATCAATAAAATCGAGAAAGTCTCATTTTTCACGATAGCCATTGATCGAACTACAAATTTCTATCAATAGCTATCAACATACATCCACCTCTATCTTGCTTATTTTCACTGGGAATTAGCAGCTAACTCGTGATCTAATGGTGACAAAATAATTTCCCCTTGTAATGACATGAGAGGAGTGTAGCGGTAAGTTTGAATATTGCC
>NW_024539357.1:0-112403 GCF_016758775.1 Suillus clintonianus
ATAGAAATGAAAAACATACGAATCAAAACACAACATATTGCAGGGCGCGAGGAAACACCATATAAGGAGATCCGTTCTGGAACGGGTCACGTGAAATTATGGGGGTCGTAGAAACCTTGGAATTTTCGTCGTTGAAGTCTACCCCAGTCAGGCACAATGACCATTGCTTCTCCATCATTCTAATGGACCAAACCGACCCAGATCCATCTCAATGTGAGCCGCCGGATGAGAAGAACCCACCCAGATCGGTCAAGAAGCCCCCAGGAGGGGTGGAGGTACAATATATGGCATTGAACCCCCCCAAATTAGGTTTAGGAAGCGCTGAGAATCCATTTTGACGAGTCACGCTTGGATGTATCCAGTGATACATCATGTTGGACAGTAGATAATGAGACTGGTTGATGTATCCCTATTTTAGGGCTATAGTAGTATACTGATGTATCTATATAGCACTATGGGCTGATTCGGACTGAATGCCAGAACCATGCATTGAGGTATTGGGAATTACTAAATAAAAGTATCATCAGACCGAAATGTAACAAAGTATGCACACCAAGCAATTATACCTGCATCACCTATTTTTTTCGTAGTGAACTTGGAGCGCTGGTATCGGGCACATTTTTCACAAAGCCATATTTACCAAGCTTCCTCGGATCTTTGTGCTCAATATAGGTGATAGCAGGTACAGTGCCAGGATGACCGCTAAAACAGTTCGCATACTCGCAATAGTGCTGGTCAGCATTGGTGGTGAACTCTGCAGCATACATGATGACAGTGGGGGAGTTGGATTTAAATTCTCAACTGTCAGATTCAAATATTAGCGCTACTAGAGACTCGTTGAAGCAAGATTTCTCATGTCAAATTTGCGACGGTCAATACAATGTCTTATCCTCATTCTTGACAACTGCGCATTCTCATTTTCGGTTGTCAACAACGAGAAACAAGAATAGTAGCTTACCAGCGTGAATCAATGGCGAACAAGTTTGATGGAATATAGCATTGCATTCTCGTCGAATCGTTGTCAACATGAAAATGCCTGCAAGTTGTTGAAAATAGCAGGGAAATCAGTCGAAGAGAAGCCAAAGTCATTACGACAAGAAGTGTTCAAATGGCACAATAACTTGACATCTGCACATCTGCTGTTGAACACATTTTCAGGATAATTATTGTAGACAGGTATGCACAGCCGCATATATGGGCTACGTTCTGCGAGAGTGATTGGGGGTCTGGCAGGGGAAGAGCCAAACAATTGACTTTTTAGTCTCCAGCTGATCACTCTCGCGAAGCTGATCACTCCCGCTTTCCATAGATCCGGACTTTGTATACCATGTATACTAGGCCATCTCCTTGGCTCATATCATGGATAGTAACGTCCTGGATAATCCCTCGGAATTTGCCCTTGTCGAGAAGCACATCCGAGCCCTGACGACCATTTTGGCAAAGATAGGCCATCGTTGGCACTGGCAGCCGTCGTTTGATCACCAACAAGTTGCTTCCGTCTTGCGTGAGTTTGCTGGGGTCCATCATTCATGATGGGGTTACATAACACCAGGTTCCAGGCATTGGCAAGCTGCTATCTAATGTTTATATCCCTAAACCGTGTCAAAATTGGAAAAGGTGACTAAATCTCGAAAATCGTTACAAGAAAATCGTGAACAGGTGCGAAGTTCGAACCGTTGACTGAAGCCTACCACTACTGATCATATGGCACATACATGTAGCTTAATTTTTTTTTGACTAGACTCGCGCGGCCGATGAGCTCGTCGAAACACGCTGGCTTGACGCTCCCCGTTGGTCTGCATGCCTCAACCTATGGCATGGCAAAGATGTGCCGATGCGCAAGCAAGGTCCACCAAACAACAAATTATTGCCTTTGCCCTACTGCCTGCAATACACGGGACTTTCCGACCAATATGGCTGGTCAGCGCTAGTGTATACTTACAATCCAAGAGTTGTTCGTCATTATAGTACCGTCATGCTAGTCAAATCGACACTGTCAATTTCATCCAGGGAGGTACCACGTCAGGCATGAGTTTGACGCTCCGGACCGTCTAAGAGGACTTCGGGTCATCATTCCTCACCTTTTGGTTACTGAAACTTAGCCGTAAGTACCACGCGCATATGTGTACGCTTGTTTCTGAATCCCTGACCTCCATTCTTAGATGGACGATGCTGTGACATTATTGCACAACGGCAGCAAGAGAGCGAGGAGGTGGCTTGAGTTAGGTGCTGATGACTCTGTATCAGGAAAGCGGTGCAGTGGAAGTGGAACCGTGTGCTTTGTGGCGTTTGCAGAGGGGCGTGAGCAGTTCGGCCGAAATATTAGGTGACCTTGCACTTCAACTTTTTCTATTTTCATTTGGCTTTCCTGCGACCTTGTGATCTTATGAGATTTCAATAGGCTCACTGGGAATTGTACGGGCTGCCGCATTGCGTACATTCATGGACAGCCAACCATGGCAAGAACATCCCACAAATGGTATTGAACATCAATGCCGGAATCATGAATAGCCTTTAATCTTATACGACGGTCAGACATTTCCGCTTGATGGAGGTATATCTAGCATGGATGGTCAAACACGGCTCGTTCACACCCATCCTTCGAAAATGACCATAGTCGCAAACGATCCTAGTGTGTGGCCGCTAATGGAGTCATATCGTGTTGAGAGTTATTTTATAGGTCCGTGGACAGCTAGACGAATGACGTCGGTATCGTGTTGATCTAACCTTTACTGCCATTTTGCAGCTGCCTGCGTCACTGCGGTAGTATACGATTGGGGTGAGCAAGCACATTGGAGATTCGCTGATGATCTTATCACATTTTCAGTACTCACATTTGGACAAGAGGCAAGTTGACGTCTTTAGTAGAGTAGTCATCTCACTAAGAATGGATTTATAGTATGATTTGGTCTGGGTGAGCAATCTTCTATATTACAAGAATATCAAGATGACACAAATAATTCGGACCAGAAGCGACGCTGGTCCCTTATGAACGTGTTATATATCGGCGTATGTGGCTTATGCTAAAAGCGCAGTTCGCAATTTTTACTCACCTCTGAATACTCTAGTTGCGCTACCTTGGTATAACAGATGCTGTGTATGTTTGCTGAGCTAACAGTTTGACGCCATGCTAATATGCTATCTCACAATCAGCCTTTTCATACTGAGTATGTCTAAGACACACTATGCTAGTTTCTGCTGACGGGCGACATATAGTAAACTATCCACCAGTGTCGGTGACTGATGCAGTGAGCATTCTTTATCGATGCTTGTCGTTCCCGTCCAATCCACTGCATTCCTGTATAGACGTGAGTATTCTCAACCTGCTTGTTGGTTGAATATAACGACCGCAATAGCTGTGAGTTTATTTGAATTGCTTGATCCTCCGGGTCTCATCAACAACAGGCACTTACTTGTACAACACGGTAAATTTTGCGACTTTGGTAGCAAATTTCATGCTGGGCGGTGAGTTCAGCTGCAATAACTCAGGCTTCAGCGATATTGACGAAATATCATGCAAGTCATCTTGATCACTCGATTACATGCCATGTATCAACGATCGAGAAAGATGCTCATCTTTCTCATTGTAATCTTCGTGGCTATCACGATCGTGAGCGTAGCCGTCGGCGTCATAGCAAGCAGAAACATTACAGGAGGTAAGCTCTATTTATGGATGCTTAGGTACATTAGGCTCATCAGACGAACACCAGAGGATCTCATCCTTTATGGCACCCATCGGTGCATTTTTCAATGGCAGGGAAACATCCAAAGTCTGAATACCATGCTTTGGGTACTCTACATTGGATGGGAGCTCCTTGTACTGTGTCTTGCCATTTGGGTTGCTGTAAAACACTTCCGTGAACTGCGACGAACAAACACAGGATGGAACACGGGGGACTATTTCACGGTGTTAATCAAAACTCACGTGTTTTATTTTACAAGGTGAGCTCGTAATTCCAATGCAGCTGTATGTTTCAGCTAACGTTACGGACGTAGCTTGCTTGCTGCTTATTGCCTCCAACTCGGGTTTTACTCTCCAAAGATCAATGTATGCCATTTTGCCATTTACATCCGCATCTGACTATTGTTAACCGTTTCTATCATATTAGGGCTCGTTTTCAATCGGAGCTGGTGTTTATGATGGAATTCTAGCATTTGCTTTGGTCGTGCAGATGTTTGTGTTGGGCTCACGCCTCATCCTTAGCATTCGAGAATATCACGCTAAGCTCGTGGCCAACTCCGATGCAGCAACCCGCATGACTACGATTGCTTTCCAGGATCGCGCACATATATCTCCCGGCAGCGTATAACACGGACAATGCTCCAAGATTTGCCGGGCACTCTGCAGGGTGCAAAAGACTTTTGTATCAAATTTCGTTGTGGTCTCATTTAGTGTTCCGATCGCGCGAAGGACATTTGAAGAGATACATAGATCTTGGAACTAATATTTATCAAGAAACTGGAATTCAGTCTGGTGATTCGTCTGTCCGGGACCCCGGGTAATCTGTCTGTCCTATGTAGCGACCTCCCTTGCAAGCTTTTCTTGCCCCCATAACCTCCCCCGGACCTACACGTATACACTGAGGTGAAGCTACTATTTATTTGACGAACTTTAGCTTCATAAACGGGACCTCTGCGATGCCCGCCTTGTGTGGTTCGACACCTCGAAACCTCAAGTGCTCTGTTACCACCAGCACTGACACGCGCTGCGAGATGACCTACCGTCAGCATAGAGCAGAGGTGTCATCACGAACTTCGAGATGGTACAGCAGACTCAAAGATACAGCCTCCAACCAGCAGCCTTCCTTGACTCGCATCGAGTAGGTTATTCAACAGCCCCATTGAGTCTTTCGAGAAACCAGGTGCCCTCCATGCGCATGTACTTATATGCACTTGTTTCTGACCTCCATTCTAGATGGACTTTGGTGCAAACAACGCGCACTAAGGTGACATACAGTCCCTTAGACTTTGGTTTTTGTGCATGAGGGCAGAATCCTTGAATCACTGTACAGCGTAATGGTTCGTGGCCTGCGTGTCAGAGTCGTACTAGTCTTGACAATATGTTTCGCACCCTCGTGACATTATTGCACGATGGCAGCAAGAGAGTGAGGAGATGCGGCTTAAGGCGATAGGTGCTGATGACTCTGGGTGGCTCGGAGGAAAGCGGTGCTGGCCGAAATAGGTGACATTTGACTTTCCTGAGAATTTGTGAGATTCCAATTGCAATAGGCTCATGATCACTGGTAATCATGCAGACTGCAGTGTCGTGTATATCCCTGGCCATGCAACCATGGCAAGACCATCCCACGAATAGCATTGAAAATGAGTTGCCGATGAACAGCCTTTGATCTTTTTCGGGGGTCAGACTCGGACATTTGTTTTGCATGTCCTTACAACCAAAATGTACCTGGGTCAATCAAGGCATGCTTCAACGGATATTCGTATCGATGATGTTTTTTCGGCGGCAAACAAGTGCCGGGTGGAGGTATATCTAGCATGGATGGTTGAACACGACTCGTTCGCACCCATCCCTTGAAAATGACTATAGTTTCAAATGATCCTAGTGCGTGGCCGCTAATCGATTCATATCGTGTTGAGAGCTACTTTGTAGGTTCGTGGACAGCTAGTTGAATGACGTCTGTGGTGTCGATCTAACCTTCATTGCGGTTTTGCAGCTGCCTGCACTACTGCAGTGGTATACGATTGGGGTGAGCAACTCAGAGTAAGCATATTGAAGATACGCTGATGTCCTTATCATATTTTCAGTACTCACATTTGGACAAGAGGTAAGTTGGCATCTTTAGAAGAATGGCAATCTTACTAAGAATGGATTTATAGTATGAATTGGTTTGGGTGAGCAGTCTCCCATATTGCAAGATGACACAAATAATTTGGACCAGAAGCGACGCCGGTCCCTTATGGCCATTTTATACATCGGTGTACGTGGCTTATGCTAAAATGCAGTTCGCAAATTTTGCTCACTTCCAAATATTCTAGTTGCGCTACCTTGGCATATCATATGTTGTGTATGTTTGCTGAGCTAACAATTTGACGCTTTGCTGATATACCATCTCACAATCAGCCTTTTCACGCTGAGTATGTCCCAGACACACTACATGTACTTGTTTCTGCTGACGGGCGACATCCAGTAAACTATCCACCAGTGTCGGTGACTGATGCAGTGAGCATACTCTATTGATGGTTGTCGTTCCCGTACAATTCACTGAATTCCTGTGTAGGGGTGAGTATTCTCAACCTTTTTGTTGGTTGAGTATAACGACCGCAACAGCTGTGAGTTTATTTAAATTGTTTGATCCTCCGAGCCTTATCAACAGGTGGATTTTTCAGGCACTTACATATACAGTGCGGTAAGTTGGGGGACTTTGGCAGCAAATTTCATGCTAGGTGGTGAGTTCAGCTATAATACCTCGCGCCTCAGTGATATTAATGAAATATCATGCAAGTCATCATGATCACTCGGTTACATGCCATGTATCAACGATCGAGAAAGATGCTCATCTTTCTCATTGTAATCTTCTTGTCTATCATGATCGTCGGCGTATCCGTCGGCGTCGTAGCAAGCATAAACACCGCAGGAGGTAAGCTCTACGTATGAATGCTTAGGTACATCAGGCTTATCAGACGAATTCCAGAGGATCTCGTCCTTTATGGCTCCCATCGGTGCATTTATCAATGGAAGGGAAACATCCAAGGTCCGAATACCGCGCTTTGGGTACTCTTCTCTGGATGGGAGCTCCTTGTACTGTGTCTTGCCATTTGGGTTGCTGTAAAACACTTCCGTGAGCTGCGAAGAATAAACACAGGATGGAACACGAGGGACTGTTTCACGGTGTTAATCAAAACTCACGTGTTTTATTTTACAAGGTGAGCTCGTAATTTCAATGTAGCTGGCTATTTCTTCTGACGTTATGGACACAGCTTGCTTGCTACTGATTGCCTCGAACTTGGGTTTTACTCCCCAAAGATCAATGTATGCCACTTTGTCATTTACATCCGCATCTGACCATTATTTATTGTTTCTGTCGTTTAGGGATCATTCTCATTGGGAGCTGGTATTTACGATGGATTTCTGGCATTTGCCTCGGTTGTGCAGATGTTTGTGTTGGGCTCACGCCTCGTCCTCAGCATTCGAGAATATCATGCTGAGCTCGTGGCCGACTCTGATGCAGGAACCCGCATGACTACAATTGCTTTCCAGGAGCACGTATATATATCAACAGGCAGTGTGTAACACAGGCAATGCTCCCATACTTGTCGGGCGCTCTGCAGGGAGGAAGATATTTTTGTATTATGTTCCGTCGTAATACTCATTTAGTCCGAAGGAACTTTGAAGAGATACATACATAGATGATCTGGAACTAATATTTATTATAGAGTGCTGTATCACCATTTGGAAACCACGCTTGCCCAATGCTATGCGACATGTCTCACGATCCACCAAGTCCCTCGATGCTCCACGGGCATTACCATCGTCGACTACTCGACATCGGCTACGGAGTCGCGGTCTCACGTTACCCATTTAGTTTTGTGCTGGCTCAAAATATGCTTCTGATTGTACTGTGACTCTTACATATATAACAGCTCCTTGTTAGGCGGTGCTGAACTCGTATATATATAACAGCTGCCTGTTGGGCGGTTCTCACTGGATCGTGTCCGAAAATATTGAGCAGGGAATGAGATACCGAAGTGACTAAGAACGAGGACGTACAGTACATGTTTCACAGAGTAACTGAGGTGACCGGACGTGGCATCAAACCTAATTCATCCAATAGTATCACAATAGGTGAACAAAAATAAGACCCGGGCAAAATTAATGGACGTCATCTACCTGGAACATCGGTACTGCTCTTCCGTGGCCGTCGTGATGATCAATGTCCCACCTGCCTCTCAATATATCCTCATATGGAGGATCACAGAATTAAACGCCGTTGGCACGAAGCTAGAGACTAGCAGAAGATCATATCTCGTACACTCTTGAGAGGAAGAAGCCACATACATACGTGTAACACGTTCGGCCGGAGCCTCATCCTTCAAGGTGGTATGGAACCAATGGAACATTCCTGAGATGGAACGAAGAACCTGGACTGAAAGGGGTATACAATACCATATGGAGGAGTGGTCAAAGAAGCGGACAGGTAAAATTGCACTAACCTCAAGAGTCTACACCGTGATCATGAGCTATGGTAATGATGCAATACACTTACCTCACATCTTGATGGTCAGAAGATAGTCCAGAGGCTTATGGAACGGCATTCAATATCCAGGGTTACTCTGTGCGCTGCATAAAGCAGATAGTTCAGATTCTCAATGTATGCCTGCATTTCGGACACGTGGACATCTCGAATACGATGGAAACAAAGAAGGGTCAGGATGCTCTGTCACCACTGCAGGAGAATCGCGAAACGCACCAATACTTGACCAGGTATCGTCGCTTCGAGCGTGCGCTACGGTAAACACGTGGGGTGACGCACCCAACGGTTTTACGTGGCAAGTAGAGGTTTAACGGCAGAAGGTCGCATGGGACCAACTCCATTGCGTGTAGACAAGACATCATGCTGCCTTGAATTGTGTTCGTTTCCCAGTTCGACCTGACATCGAATGGCGCACAAACATAATTCCAGGAATCAGGGTTATTCTGTAAGCTTCAAGCTTCAAGAGCCCTGAATGCAAATCACAGTGCAGAATATTCCTAGGCATATCACATGGGGGTCTGCACAATAAGCACAAAACGTCTTGCAGAGCGTGATTTCCCTACCTGCTCGAGTACTTGAGTCTTGAAGTTGGCGACACATGTAGAAAAGCGCGTCGGACATAACCGGAAAGGGTATTTCTGCAAAACTTCCCACCCTCTTTATTTCCTCATCGTTGGTCTCCGCATCGTCACATTCCTTTCAGTACTAGTGGTCTACCTGCTCGGAGACACCTAAAATGCGGTCTGCAGTCTCCACATCTGCCTTCAGACAGGCGGCTCGTCCCCGCCGTCTACCAACACAGTATTCGCGCTTTGCCAGCTCAAACGCGGAGACAGCTCAGAAGAAAACTCAGGACGCGCTCGGGTCCGCCCAAAAGACTGCGGAAAAGCTTTGGGAGAGCTCCAAAAAGTTCCTTGGTCCCCTCGGCGAACGTGCTGGAAGCATGCTTGGATGTACGTAGTCTCGTGAGCTTTTACCTTTTGCAGATCCTAATTACAGCGCTGTTTGTGTTCAGCGTACCGCCAACCTGTGATGTACAACTTGTCTGTTGCGCGCGAACTGCTGAAGCAGGTTTACGTGGCGGAGCGTTTGCAACCTCCCACTGACCTTGCGGTGGTGAGAAGCGCATACTCGACACTATGGGGTCGTGCTAGCAGCCCAGCGTATTGGCGAGGGATTCTCAGCTCCGGGGAGTGGGCCAAGGTCGCTATATATGCCGTGGAAGCATATGGTATCTTCAAGGTTTGTTTGACGTTGGTCTGCGGTATTCCGATTGTTGACATGTCGACAGATTGGAGAGATTGTCGGACGGAGAAGCGCTGTCGGATACAATCTCCATTAGACAACATATTATTTATCAGCGAAAGCATGTTCTCGCATTCTACACTGATTCTACTGCATAGACATCTCACATTTTCTCATGCTGATGTTATTCTTCGCCCTTTGAATTTCCGTGACAGAGAGTGGGTAATATTACACCACATTCATAAGTCATAGACGATGAAATAGATATCCAAGTCATGTAGAGCCAGAGAATATAAAGTAGACCCTCTAATCCTCTTTCTTTGCACCAATCTTCTTTTCTGCTTCCGTGATCGATGCTGCGTCTGTTTGCGGGCCAGCTGCAGCTGAAAACACGATATTTAATTAGGTGACGCAATAAGCGCATGGGGAAATTCACGTGCCTCCGAACATTGATGCAGCCTTGAACGGTCTCTTGAGGTCGCCTTCCGCGGGCTTCCCAAGAATGTGAATGGCAACAGGCTTTGCGTCGTATAGATTCTTCAGACCCATAAGGGCTTGAATAAAGAGAGGCTGCGTGTACTTCATGTAGATATGGAAGAAGGCCATCATGGCGACACCAAAGTACGCAGCACGAAGCTATAAAAATCGCGGAATAAACTCCTGTTTTTTTTTCACAAAAGAGTGACGTACCAGTTTTGACGTCTCTGACAGGTCGTAGTCACGGACAGTCGTGGTCACGAGTCCTCCCGGGTCGGTCGACTAATGCATGTAAGCCAAACGTGCAGTGCTTCCATACGAATAGGATATTACCATGGGATTTTGAGCAACATCGACTAGTACAAACAATTAGATTTACAGCGAAAAAAAATCAAAGAGGGGACTAACCATATTTCAAGACGGTCTGGTCATTCTTCTGCCTGACCTGTGTAACCACACGTATTCAGATGCCACGTACGTGTTCCAAATTTTACTACTGACCTTGTAGGAAACGAAGAAGTATGCACCCATAATGATGACTTGACTTGCAACATAGCCCATCCGTACATAGTTGAGAACTTCCGGGTCATCGAATGGAATTCGACGGGCAACTGAGAACACGTCACACGAACGTTAGTAGTCTCCGGAATGAAAGAGTATATGCTCACCTTGCATCGCGCCAAGGGAAATGACGATGTTCTGTATTCCGGAGTTCATGTTGACGTTGACCACGTAGTCCTTGAAAAATTGAAGCTTGAAGTGTCTGAGAGTAAGGCTTGGAAAACAGCGTGACTGAATTCTGTGACACGTCTGTGCATGTGACATTATGTCACACACTTCCAAAACAGGTGCTGTGTATGACGTCGACTCCATGATAAACTGCATTATAAAGCTGACCTCGACACTCCATCTTCGAATCGAGCTCCCATGTATAACAACGAGGCTGCAACCATTTCCCGCGCGACCTCTGTTTCCCGTGCCAGCAAGCACGGCTCGACAGTGTCGCGCAACCAATCTCTCATCAAGAAAAACGTTGCCCCGCAGGATCTCCGCCCATCCGATATTCTTATCGAGCGATTCGTCTCGTGGAAAGCCATTGTGAAGCAACTCATCAGTTACTTTGAAGGCGTCGCCGATATTGAGAACAACATCGCCAAGGAATACACAAAGCTTGGCGCAGTTATTCAAGTACCTTTCCGCTCAGGAAATCAATTTCTGGGCGAAGGTGGCCTGCAGGTATGGAGATCCACAATAGCTCCACTGTTTTCCTTAGACAATGCCTCAGGACGTATATTACGGCATTCGCGATAAAACACGCGTCATCGCCGACCAGCATGCAAATTTAGGTCGGACCGTCGACAGCTCCATCGTCCAACATCTACAGAAACTGCACGCAGAGATTAAAGCGCACATAAAGGTGCGTACTCTGCCTTAATAGTGTACGCACCACAACCTGAGTTCGGCCAGAATGTTCAAAACGACACTGGCAAATTGGCCACCAGCGTTGCCAAAGAACGCGAGCTATCCGGAAGAATGATCGGCGAACTGGCAACGAGTGTCAGCATTTTCAAGAATACCCCGATGGGCGTGACTAATAAAAGCGATCCGTGAGCACTTCAACGCCTTCTGCGATAAGATGCACCTTTGACGGGCCGGCAGTTATGTTGCCAACATAGCGGTCATGAGACAATTGCAGAAGCAGGTACACGAAGAAAATGCTCTTCAGAAATCCATTATTATCATGCAACAAAACTCTGCCCACTTCGAGGAAGGAATCGTACGCGCCATTCAGTCGGCGTGGCAAACCTATGATGAGTGGCGATCTCGAATGACCAATTCAGTGCAAGATACATGGCATACCATGGGTAGAAACATGGTCTCATTGGCGCCAGACCGGGAGTGGATATCATTTTCAGCCAGATCCGACCATCTTCTCGATCCCGAGACCCCTCTGCGAAATCCAGAAACTATTCAATACCCTTCCAAAGAAGATACCTCCGTCATAGCCGTGCATACCGGACATCTTGAACGCAAGAAGAGGTTCACAAGGACCTATCGCGAGGCTTACTATGTCCTCACTCCCGCAGGATTCTTACATGAGTTTGCGACATCTGACCCATCTCAATCAGGCAGTCAAACGCCAATATTTTCATTGTTCCTTCCGGCGTGCACGCTCGGCCCTCCATCAACGCCGTCTTCGAAGTCTCACAAGTTCCATATCGAGGGTCGCAAAGACGGTACGGGTACCACTAAACACGGCTCCTTCAAATTGCCCATGACGGGTGGCCAGCATGCTTGGTCATTCCGTTCTCGTAGTCATGAGGATATGATGGAGTGGTGGAATGATGTCAGAATGCTATGTGCTCGTTATCTCGTCGCTAGCGAACAAATGGACCGCGGGGGTCCAGTTGAGGCGGCGGTCCGTTCCGCTGGATATGTTAGTGACGAAGAGGATGAGGACGAGGATGGGTCTAGCATGGAAGAGGAGCAAGAAGACGATGATGAGGATGACCTGTATCAAGATGCTGATGCTGTCGTCGACGATGATGATGATGATGACGAGGAACATATTGCTCCGCCTTCTTACTCCACCCCTGCCAAGAATTCTTCCAATGGAACTCGTCAGAATGGCTACGCTGTAAGTGTCTTGATTTTTGGTTGACGTGTCCACCGATGATCTTTCTGCTCAGCCAGAAAAACGAGCGTCGTCGATGAGCCATGATGATGGCACGGCTTCGTCACGCCCAAGCAAGCGTCAGCAGGAGAAGGCACCTGAAGGACGACCTCCACATGGCGAACGTTCATCTGACGCTGCGGGACAAGCTCCTAGTGAGCACGGGGAACGTGCCTCTATGCCCAAGAGTGGTGAGGCTGGTCCTGCGCCAGTGGAAAACAAATTTGCTGAAGACACAGAGTGACCGCGCGGCGGCACATGGACTATCCTCTATCACACAACTTGATGAGCAACCGAATCGGATCTGCTCCACTACTTTATTGTTTTTTTGTGTCTGCATTGTCGGATAATTCATACATGAGATATGTTTGATTTAGTATGCACCTATATCAATGAGAAACCGCACCGGGGGCCGGTGAAGTGAGGGCAAATTTCAAGCATAATGAGCTTTCATTGTCCATAGGTTCAGAGCAATGACATATGTGATTAGACCTTCGGATATGAATCATATGAGACATTCCAAATCTACGATTGACCACTCTCTGAAGGCACCATCACGATGACCCTTGAATGCAAAATTTCCCCGAACGTCCAGGGGGATAGTGTGTAGGTTCGTCCACTGAGTCAGGATGATGATATGTTGCTTTCCTCAGTGCACGTCTTATTGTAGTTGCAAGGAACTTGCCAACAAAACCTTGCGGACCATTTAACTCTTGCCGCATCTGCCCGTTCTCTGAACTATGAAGTTTATAGTGACCGGATGACACGCGAGACGAAATTGGACGAATAGCTGTCATTTCAGCATGAAGAAGTCATTCGTTGCATAGACTAGAAGGTAATATATATATGCAGCTAGGCCGATATTCATTCAATATAAGTATATGTATAACCTGTTCCTTCGACCGCGGTGCTGTGCTCCTCAGCATGGGCGGCTAGATCTCCCAGGTTTGTCTGGCATCATACTCATATATTTCTGATGTGTGCTAAACCTCTGGACGTAGCGCTCGTGAGTTGCTGCTTTTTGTTTCGTCAGCGTTCCACTTCCTTATTTGGACATCGATACAGGCTTATTGTCAAACGACTTCATCATCAGTCCACTTCAAGTGATTCTTATTGTTTTCGCGCTAATAGGTTCACAGAATCGCTTCGACCGCCTAAGACGTTTTATCCCATCAGCGGCTTGAAATGGACTACAGACGGCCAAGACAATTAGACCGGAACTTCTCCAAACGCTTCCGGTAAACTTTGTGCCTACACCTAAACTTTGCTTTGCTCTAGCCGTGGACCGTTGCGAACGTATATAATGTCGTGATTATATGTTCTTTTCCTCCCAACTTCAGTCACCCGTCTTCAGTCTTCAGAGCAGAGCAATCACTCTATTCAAAAGCCATCCCCCGCTCATAACAATCTGAAATGGACGCCTTCACTACTTTCACCTCCATCTTCACTACCTCTCAATTTGAGGAATCATCACATGTTGCCTCGGTGCCTACGGATGAGGAATCCAGTAGCAGCAGCGGAGGCGCATACTGCGTGGTAGCTTAAGCGCCTCTTGCGAGCTTATCACTATAGGTAACATTATTGAGTTCCGGTATGTCTTCCTAAAAACTATCGCGCTGGTCACGGTCCTCATTCTACATCAACAGGCTCTGCAAGTGACTTGAATGCAGGGTTGTGAACAGTATCATTTTCATCGTCAATATCACCACAAGCACACTCTCCAGCAACATTATGCCACGAAATTTTTGTTTCGCGGATGTACATATACCATGTCATTTGTACTCTGCATGCAACCACCACATCGCATCTCTTCGTTCATACAATTATTCGTTCTCTTTTCGTCACATTCGATTATTTGTTTAAATTTTTGGCACCTTTTTCGGGGAGAGATCCTCATTTTCGTTCGAGTACATGTACGCATACATTTATTTGTGTAGATGTTTAGCAGCTTTTTTCGGGGAGAGATCCTTATTTTCGTTCGAGTACATATACGCATATATAGCGCGGAATATATTGTTGTAAATTGGTTCCATGAAGTAACAGCGCTTTCTTCGAATCTATTGCTTTCATGAACAGCAGGCGCTAGTTATTCCTGTCAATCTTGGTGCGGATTTGTCTGTCAATCTTGGTGCGGATTTGTCTGTCACTGGCAAGCCGCTGTAGAAGCCAAAGTCCATTAATCGACAACGGTTTAGTGTTCACAAAATGCAGATTGCTGAACTGAAGTCAGAACTTTTGTCGAGACAAGACATCTGCCTGGTCCCTTTGATTGCTTCACGCAGCTCTCGGCACAAAGCATCCTCCAGCATCTGAGAAACCTGTCGTGCATGTTTGAATTTTATCCACTAGAATTGTGTGACCGAGTCACTGATGAAGACAATAGCCGTGAAACGTGGAGGCGCAATTCGAGCACATTAGACGTCAGACGAAAAAGACAGGTGACATTTCAAACATATACACTGTCAAAATGAATGCAACGAGCTCCATGTAGTTGCGAGATACTAGGAAATCCAATGAGGCACCGATATACAGGACAGACATCATTGAAGATAGTTGACGCACCGGAATTCCGGCATTACCTTCTGCTGCCTCGTCATATATATTTGCCCAAGATCTGTGCAAATACCTCGGCTGCACCGCTCATATGCAAAATTTGGGAGATGCCTGTGTGTAGGACGACGAGATGAGGGTTAGGTGATGACAAGTCTTGTGAAGGGGCAGCAATCGAATAATATTCCAGGTTGCACTCGCGTTATGTACCTGCGTAATCCAACTTGAGGGTCAGAATTAACGCTCAACTAGTAGACGTAGCACATTAGGATCGTCAGTCCCAGACAACAGCCGGCCTATTGTTGCATCTATGCGGGAGTGCGCCCTGTTTCATGTCTAAGGACAAGGATGAGCAAAGAAGTGGCAGAGCATATGTGTTTCAACTGACCGTGGTGGTTGGTACGCAGCTATGGAGTTATTCTGCACTCAACCAGACACTCCGCGGGGACCTCTTCGGGACCCAGCTGCGTGTTGCGCCACGCACGACTGCACATTGCCCGCTCCTCAACGCTGTCGCTACCCGTTGGTATAGATCTGCATCTTTCATGCCTATAGAATCTATCTGTTCGACGTGGTGGGACCCTGACGTTGAGAGGGGTAGGGTTGCTAGGTGGCGGACATACTTAGTGTCACTTTCACACACATTCCGTCCGTCGCGCATGATGGTTGGGAGTACTGGAGTTTGCCTATCTGGCCACTGGACCGCGTTTGTTTTGGTCGGAAACTTTTACTTTTTGCTTTCTTCGTCTTGGCTGAGCGATTGTCAGAACCATTTATGACATCGAACATGAAGCAGGGGACGTACAGTAGCGGAATAACCTTACAGAGTTCTAATAACTCCCTAACGAATACCGCGCCCTTCATGTTCAATTTCACTTTGTCACGGTGCTCTTGTTTTAAGGTCAGTGATTAACATTCAGGACAAGAAACGCGAACCACACCTCAGCTAGCTTTTACAGCTCTGCGCGAGAGTTTGCGAAGTGTGGTTTCATCCATAAGTGGGATTTTGGGGTTGTATGAGTGATATGCGTGGGGGAGGGGTGCTTCATTCATTTTGCGTGGTTTAGTGTTTCACACACGGGTTATCTGATGAAGAGCATGGTGCTGGAGCAAGTTGGGGATCTGCTGTAGGAGTTAGGAAATAAACAATGGTACTTTTGGATGTGCTTACCTATGTACTGCGGTAATCAGTGTGATTCAGCGTCGTGATATCCAGCAACACAGAACGACGTTTGGAATTGTGAGTTTGCACACCGCCGTTGACAATCTTGGAGTAACGATATTTGTTAATACAGCCCCAAGTCATCCATCAAGGGAACCCCATGGTCGGCCTCTGCACTCCATGCGGTTGACATAAGCCCCTAGTCTGCACGTTCATCTGCGGGCTCAGCACTTACCTCCACAAACATTTTCAACCTCTCAGACTCCAATTCATCTCGTCCTTCTGCACATTCCACCCACTGACGTATAGCGACCACGTCATTTGCATCGCTGAAATCTGGTCGACTGTTGGGCACCATCATGCCATCTGCGAGCGCGTTTGGACACGCAGATCCCTTACAGTACACGTCCCACACTGCTGAGGAATACGAGGACCATATTGGAGGGATGATCGTGTTAGGCGCGCACACTAGGACGAGAGGGGACATCGAGTGCCCGAAAGTCTCATGACATTGGTACGTTGGACAAACAGTATGTGCTTTGTGCGGAAGCGACGTCTATCCAGCCTCCAATTGCAAAGCTGGTGAAAGCGCTCAATATCAAAGTAGACAACAGTCAGCATTTGGGAGTGTCTGTCATCGTGGGAAAGTGCTTCAGCTTCCTCCCACTCAGTGGCAAAGTCTGGCATCAAACAAGTTCGCAGACCTCCAGGATGTTATTCTCCCCCCTCCCGACCACGATCGCTTGTACGCCCAGGCCTGTAGAGCAGAAGCGAAGATACCATTGCACTGAGCGCTTTTCCTATGTTGCGTTGGAGTGGATAAAGTGGGCCACGAAAAATGGTCAATAGGCCATCCAATGACTACGTTTGCGACCGAGGGCTGCAGGCCTGTGGGTGTCGAAAACCAACTGTATTATGAATGCTCCCTCAGCAGTTTCGTGAGTCTCAGTCTGCGTCTCTTTGTCTGGTATATATGGATATATCCACAACGTCACATATTTATCACGAGTTGAATGCAGATTTATGGAACTCATTTGCAGTCCTTGAACTCTTCCTGTTGAGTCTCTAGAGCCCGACCATCGAGGTCTTTGTTTTTGGCGAGGACGCTCGTTATGACATCATGTTACCTTCCATTCCTTCAATCCTTTTTTCTCTCATTGTTGTATAGACCACGGCTAAGCACGTCTACCAGAACACCAAAGCCACCAAATCCTGTATTCAAGTCATTAAGTCCTGCATCATATTTTTCTCAGGCATTGCAGGTATCACTCCCCACCCAAGCCCTTGACGTTCGGGTATATTACACTCCCCCAAAGTACGACGGAGGGGGTGTCATCGTATTCCACCACGACGCAGGATACGCAGGTACAAGTTTCGCATGTCTCGCGAAAGAGATTAGTGAGGTCATGAGGGATAGCGTCGGTGTTCTGGCATTTGATGCGAGAAGACATGGTACGCATTCGCTTCAGAGAAACGTGGAATACTCACCGTGTTTCAGGAAAGACGACATCATCTGAGTCTGATGAAGACCTATCAATTAATGTCCTCGTGGAGGATTTCTGTGCTCTGCTGCAAACAATTTACCCAGATGCGGCAGCAGCTCCACCGTTAATGGTGAGCTCTATTCTCCCTTTAACGCATCTCGAGTCAATAATTCTCTGAATAGCTTGTTGGACACAGCATGGGAGGATCTGTATGCGTTCGCGCGTGTCCCATACTTCAGCAACGCAAATATAATATCGCGGGAGTGGCTGTTCTGGATGTAGTAGAAGGTACTTAGTGCTACACCAAAATTTATGAATTGCACGAGTTTGACCCATCACCAATAGGCACAGCAGTGGAAGCGCTGCCTCACATGCACGCAATTCTCAACTCTCGACCCGAGGGTTTCGATAGCGTTGAGGAAGCAGTCGAGTGGCAGTCCGTGTTTCGTTTCACCTTCAATAGATGTTGTATTCAAACCCGCTTATACAGCGTCAATACGGGCCTCATCCATAACCCCACTTCTGCCCGTGTTTCAATTCCATCTATCGTTGTTCCCGCCGATTCCCCTCTGACGCCCAGCACACGCGCAAATATTGGGTTCAAATACAAGTGGCGTACGCCGCTTCGGTCAATGGCACCATACTGGGACAGTAAGTCTACAGTTGCTCTTTTGACTTGCATCAATGACTCTGATTTTTCTTTCAGGCTGGTTCCCGTCGCTTTCGTCTTTATTCCTCGGCCTCCGCTCCGCACGGCTCTTAGTATTAGCAGGCGCAGAGCGCCTTGACACGACACTTATGGTTGGCCAGATGCAGGGCAAATTCTGGCTTGAAGTCATGGCTGGTTCGGGTGTGGGACATCTCGTACACGAGGTTCGTCGGTTATTTGCGATAAACGCCTTGTATATTGATGTGAACTTAGGATTATCCGACGAAACTAGCAGAAATTCCGGCAGATTTTTGGAAGCGCAATGAACGCGTTGTGGTTCGAGGGAACATTATCAAGAGGGTCGGGGAGGCTTAGAGTACAAGTAGTTAGATATGTCTTTGGCTGTTTGCCTTTTTTATAGTTCGTTTGTTGCGTGCGACAACCTGAATTACGGTCTCGGTCCAAGACATGGTGCACACATATGAAGTGTGATCACTTTGCAAAGCGCAATAAAACCCGCCGCCCACTCCTGAGTTATGCAATATATAACTCTAATCTAAAATTCGCACGCAGTCTCTAATGTTAGAAAAACATACCTTATTACTGAGTCATAGCTAGCCCGTCTTCGCCCGTCATCATCTTTTCGTCCAGGCTTTGAAAGTCTCGAAGGCTACAAATTTTTCTAGCTCTCTAGTGAGCGTTTTCAGTACTGGTGGAGTCGTCATGACGGGAGGCGAAACATTTTGCAATACCAAACGAATTGCCAAACCATGACCTTAGCGCTCGCAGTGTCATAGTCATCTTTTACGACGCCCGAGCGGGGACTGCTGCCCTCAGCGGCTCTACGATTGATTCATCGCATGCAAAGTATTGTCCATCTCACACCATGGCATCAGCACAGTGCTGGGCTCGGAATCCACCGCAAATATCTACTGATATCAGACGGCATTCTGAATCATTATCAGCGGCAGTGCGATCATGATGCTGTAATCTTTCAGGTTCTTTCCTTCGAATCGCAATCAGGCGATTAAGAATGCTGAAATGCATCTTCTTTTACATAGATACCTTTATCATAACTTATCAATTCCCAGCTGCAGGACCGTCCGTTCTACCCCATCTTCGCTTACCTTCCTCGCAGATACATTAGTGCTGCCTCTTCCCTTCGAAAAATCTGAGGCCTCAACCGCACCGCGAACGGCGAGCATCCCATAATGCAACCACCAGGTACTTGGTTCGGTATGTTAATCTCATGTTAATTACTGTTATATGCCGACAACTATATCTCTTTGCCCCAGCGTCCTGGAAGACTCGCTCGAAAAATCCGTCAGAAAATGCAAGCGGGAAATCATTCTCTGCACGCACATGTTACGTGCTGCACGGCATGTTGGTCCTGATACACGTCTTCCTCACCATGTCTTATATCTCTCGCTGGGAACACCGTGTGACTCTCCCATTCACGCCCACGAACACCGATTTTTGGCCTGTGGTACTGAGCGCTTCACTACAAGCATTTTACACGGTATGTGCTCGCTGTTATCTCACCAATACACCAATCACAAGACTTCGTCTAGCTCTATACAGTTGTCCTAGTCTTCCTTACCCAACGACTTGCGATGTCGAGGACGCTTGTACGCCGTCTGAAATTGACCTCGATCCACGACATCTCCGGCGCATGGGGAGGCCTTGGCTCCGCACTCAGTAGTGTCTGGAAACAAATTGGTGTCCCTGCATCATCGTGGGCGACTACCGCAGTGACAACCTACCTTATATGCATTTCTGTCCTGCACGTCACCTCTTCCACTCTCCTACAATTTCAAACATTCAATTCTTTTATGACGACTAATGTGTCAACAACACTAGGATGGGTAGATCCATCAAACTTCACCCTGGACTGGGTTGTTGAGAACTGGGAGGTCGTCACTGCATCCTTACCGGCTATCAGTCAATTTCCTGGACTTATTTCTATAGGGTTATCCAATAATACAGTTTACGACACCTCGCGGACGAACTCCATCGTCGGGTATGCAACGGTGAATGCCACAACGATGACCTCGAGTTGTGGATTGCTTCCAAATGTCACATACTCTCTGAATCAAAGCACAGCAAGTGCTCCATTTGGCAATGGAAATGTTCTCTTAATGACTGTAAACCCCCCCTGTACGTCAGCATGGTGTGAAATATCATTTCATCATATTTAGAAATGCCTACAGGGACAGATCAGATACAAGTAGTTCAGCCCCCTTCCAGCTCGGTCAATGACGTTCGTGCCAAGCTTTTGGTGCGCACTCTGAAGCTAATTCGCGACTGCCCCACATTAGTACCAGAGTTTCGCACAGCCTTCTGTCTTGCTAATGATTTCTACCTTGTTGGAGATCGAGCCTTCAGTACGAAAGGAGGTTGCGGTACCAATGACTTGGAAATCAGTTGGGGAACCTCCGATACCGGCACCTGCGGTATCTGCGATGCCTGCGGGAAACACGATGCCTGTGGGAAATACGGGTGCATCGAACCCTTCGTGTGTGTATGGCCTGCTCGGAATGTAGTCATGATAACAAACCTTCTGCAAATTCGAACACATCCATTGAAGTCTATTTTGTGCAATGCTCGCTGTTGACCAACAATATCACAGTAGTGATCGATATGCAAACCAACGCTCTACAGAATCCGATCCCTATCTCGCAGCCATCCACGCAATGGGGGGAAATGCATCAGTGGACATCTACCCCGTGGTCAATATTTGTGCGTTGAACAATACTTGTATTGAGGGGTTATCAAAGTTCAATGATCCGTTGTCTACATAAGATGAGTCAGGTTTTGTCTTCTTCAGGCGGTAGTGGGTGTCAATTCGGTGAGGGTTTAGGTGGATATGAATATATCAGTGAACCCACCATTGTGGATGAGCTCAGACTTTACCTTCACCGCCATCCTACAATGCCTCAACCACAGTCTTTTATTCTAGGTATATCATGTCATTGGTAGGATTGAATCTCACAGCTCAGTATGACCAATGGGCCGCCGGCGAAGAACCTCCCGTTTCTAATTTCACCCTGAGACTGGATAAACTAGAAGCTGCTATTGCGCAAACAGTTGCAGAAGTCACTTGGATCTGTAAGAGACCATATGCATGGGTGTGTTCTTACTCATACTATCCCTACCTCAGCAACCAGAATGGGATCCAATGGAGGAGTTCCACCTGGTGAGGGGATGGCGCTTGTCGATGAGGAGGTGATTGCCCTACGACTCAATGTCAGTTCCAACTACACAGAACCTCTCTCTATTTGACTGATGCATACACGTTGCAGATCACCCTTATTCCTGTGAGTTCACGACGTCATCTATGCAATGACAGTTTGTCGAAGTTGATTCTAGCTGCTATTTGCGACCTCTGCGTCAGTGATCATGTTGGGATTGGCTCTACACATGACAGGAGCATTCGATGCATCCCACAACAGCCAGGCTGCCATCCAAAATACAGGCGCACTGCAACTGTTGTGGTTGGGTCATCATTCGCCATCCGTCCACGAAGCTTTGGAAGATGTGGAGCATCCGACGGAGGACAACTTGCGTCGTGCAGGCATGATAGATGTTTGTTTTGCGAGGACGACATCCGACGAAGAAGAGCTGCCAACGAGGAGCTCAACTGATAGTCCCTCTGTCCAGGGAGTTGACCACGGCCGTGAAAATGGGATGTAATATTGAGATCGTTGACACAGTAGTAATTGTAACATTCTAGCGTTGATTATGTCTTGATATCTTGAGCCAGTAGAATATTTATGTGTTGAGATTCAACCGCAATGTCAACCTGTCTACTAATTAGTGACGCGTATGAGAATACGTCGATGCCGATGCACTGTAGATGGCCACTCAGTCTCCCAACCAGCAGTTCACCCACCATGGGGGCGCACGCCTGACTAATTCGGTCATGTACTAGTCCATCTTTTCATCAACAGGACGCTCTTCAAACTCGTCTCCTTGATCAGAGCATGCAGTGAGCACAAGAACGGTGTCAATTTGAATGACCGCAAGTTCGTCATCGTCAAGTACGTCGTCAAAATCACCATCAAACACAGCGAACCACTCCGGAGGCACCGAACCACCCTGTGGATTGAAGCAATTTTTGCGGCCCAAGGTGTGGATATCCGCCAAATCCGAAATGAGCTCGAATGATCGCATCATCAGTGTCCTCATAGCATTTTGCACTTCGATCGGGTAACACTTCTGGCCATTGTTGCTCCACAAGATCGATAAGCCAGTCAGGAGAGAGTCTCTGCATATTCGTAATACTGGAGGTGAGGCTGCCGTTGCAGACGGAAAAATTCGAAGGATTGTCATCTCACAGCTGGTAGGCTGTTTCGAGGTCGCAATATTGAAACCGTTGGAAAGAAACTCAATATAAGCATACAGTTCTCCCCACCCTTGTATACTGCGTTGTCATCGTGTCATACCTGTGGGATTGGTTCTGGCCGACATGCTCAAATTTAATCTGTAATGAGATCGATTGCAACAGTGTGAATGAATAAGAAACACCCGCCAGCAAATGTAAATAGCTCATTTGTGTCCAATTTCTCTGAATTGGTGGCTCCGACCAATTGATCGTCCCAGGCCCACCTTCATGTGACCATGAATTATCAGACACGGCAAGCAGAGAATGAGATACCGGGGCTCGAAGAGGGTTATGTGCTAGTACTACTGGCTTTTGGCAGTGCTTGCCTTGGCCCACAGCAGCCAATGAGCACGATGTCGCGATTCGTGAGTGACAACTAAGTGATTAGTGGCAGAGAACGGTGACACGGTCTCCGCCGATCTTTGTTGTCTCAAAAGTGCTGCTTGCTCTGGGGTGGGTGCGCTGATGCGGAGAAGGGTGTGACGTTGACGATTCGAACTGCGCAGCGGAGGTCGAACTTGGAGAGGACTTTGTTTGAGTCCGGCAGTGTCGAAGCCATTGAGGGAGTGTAGAGCGAGGTCGCCGATGGACGAGCCTGTGATGATGACTTCTATGCCTGAAAAGGTGATTTCTTTGAAAATCTGTTGAGTGGTAGTAGACGTAGAGAAGCAGAAGATACCTTTTCGAGTTGTTGTTCCTCGCCGCGGGTGAAATTGATCAATTCGTCCGCATTTTTGACGAGGATGGTACCCTTTATTTTGGTTTGGCGGTGTCAACGACAAAAGTAAAGACAGTCACATTCGCGTTTGAGACATTTTTGAGGATACCTTGGGATGGGGTGTGAGTGTTAGTGGTAGAATTACCTTCCGGTCCGTAACCAAACACTATCCCTTGTACGATTTTGCTGCCTGTCAATGAAAGACTGCTGTTCGAGGTCTGATCGTCTACAAGCTGAATTATCTGAGCGTAGCTGACAGCATCCAGGTGAATTGTTGTCCACTTGCAGATCTACCATCAAGGACGAGGTGGTGACCAGGATGACGGGTAAAAGGGAAATAGACATACTCAGTCAGTAATTGGCCAAATGGTAGGAAACGGTCCGCAGTTGCCAAACGCGCGTGCACAAATGGATCCTTGAGCGCAGTGCTAGTAAGTAGATAGCAGGAACACGAACTTCACGTTTCGTGTTATGGGACCTGAGCAGATAAATGCGGACAAGGGAGAACATTATGATAGCTGAATCACTGGACGAAGGACGACGACGAGAGTCAAAAGTCCCAATCAGAATTTGGTAACGGCATTGAAATACCCGAGGATGGATCAGAACGTCCCACCCAACTCCCTCCCTGATCCAATTGCAAGACTCCCACGCAGTCTATACTGTGCCACACCATCAGAGAAGTTATCGTGGGAAAGTGTTTCAACTTGCGTTTTCGACACGTAACTTTCGTCATTAATCATCTTACCTCCCATCAAACAAATGCGCAAACCTCTACACTCTCATGTTATTCTCCCCCCTGACCACGATCTCTTGCACGCCCAGGCCTGTGGAGCAGAAGTGAAGATACCATTGTACTGAGCGCTTTTCCTATGTTGCGTTGCAGTGGATAAAGTGGTCAAGATGCCCTCCAATGACTACGTTTGCGACCGAGGGCTGCAGGCCTGTGGGTGTCGAAGACCAACTGTATTATGAACGCTCCCTCAGCAGATTCGTGAGTCTCAGTCTGCGTCACTTGGTCTGGTATATATGCATATATTCATATTGTCACATTTATTACGAGTTGAATGCAGATTTACGGAACTCATTTGCAGTCCTCAGACTCTTCCTGTTGAGTCTCTAGAGCTCGACTATCGAAGTCTTTGTCTTTGTCGAGGACGCTCGTTATGACACCATGGTGCACCTGCATCCAATATCCCCCTAAATTCGGCAAGCTGGAACTGCTCATATTAGCTCCTACTCTTCGCTTTGCCTCAATTTCGTCTCCCGTTCGCTTGCTCTTGCCAGGTGCTCTTTTTCTTTCCTTCAGCTTGTTCTTGTCTCGTATATCTTTTCACCCCTCACAGTTCACATGGTCCTTACACGGATCATTTTCGTGCTCTCGTTCTCACCGCCTTGGTTGTGGATATCGCGATGACATGCATGTTGTACTGTACACCGTACACAATGAACCACATATTTCATCCCACCCTGTTCTCAGATTCCTGGATCCCTTAATGACTAGGTGCAACGGGAACCTGAACGGCCACAGAATGACCAGAACCGTGATGTTTTCTGTTCGGCTGCTCAATCCGCTATGAAGCACCAATGAATATACTTCAAGACGATCCACACCGCATGGCGCACGCGCATCTCTGATGGAAGCAGCATTCCTGCTCCGTGAGTACGTGCTCCCACAAACGAGCAGGAGTTTGATGAGTATCACGCAGTCAGCTCTTCAGCAAGTCTTCTGCTCAAACAACCCTGAACTCGGACTGGATGCAGTATAGAATAGAGTACAAATTACGATTCACTGTACATTTGGTGTCACATTCAAGCTGTGACTGCAATATCCATGACAGATCAATTGCTGGAATACGATCATCGCAGTGCTAAGGTCTGCAAGCGTCGATTTCAGTAAGTGCGAGGAACGGAAAGTACGTTGAACAGACTCACTCCTCTCGGCACTTTTGCCAGTGTCGTCCATGTGCCATGCGGCTCAAATCAAGCTCAGGACCTCTGGGTATCACCAATGCAGTCCCAGTACTATAAAATGAATGTCGAGAAGCAGGTGGTACCCAGAATAACAGCCTATGTTTGGGCCCTACCACCCATCCACTGTCACCATTCAGTGACAAATGGGTTGAACTGCGGTCGTCATGGGATTCTTCCTCCATTAACTCAGAAGTGTCGCACAGCGCATGGATGGAGTTGGGCGAGAAGCAAATGAAGTGATTGTCTGAGGATGCAGGATGATCTGACTCGGTGCACTGTTTCAATGGCTGCTTTCTCACTGCACGCCACAGCCGAACAGTCTTATCCACCGAACCAGTGACAATGCGAGTTCCATCCGGTGAGAACAATACTGATTGAACTGAATCAGTGTGCCCCCGCAAGGGCTCACCGACTGGCTGCCCCGTCGCTGCATCCCACAGCCGAACAGTCTTATCCGCCGAACCAGTGATGATGCGAGTTCCATCCGGCGAGAACGAGACTGATTGAACTATCTTAGTGTGCCCCTGCAAGGGCTCGCCGATTGGCTGCCCCGTCGCTGCATCCCACAGCCGAACAGTCCCATCCGCCGAACCAGTGACGATGCGAGTTCCATCCGGTGAGAACGAGACTGATTGAACTATCTTAGTGTGCCCCTGCAAGGGCTCGCCGATTGGCTGCCCTGTCGCTGCATCCCACAGCTGAACAGTCCCATCCGCCGAACCAGTGACGATGCGAGTTCCATCCGGCGAGAACGAGACTGAATAAACTGAACCAGTGTGCCCCCGCAAGGGCTCACCGACTGGCTGCCCCGTCGCTGCATCCCACAGCCGAACAGTCTTATCCCGAGAACCAGTGGCGATGCGAGTTCCATCTGGCGAGAACGATACTGATTGAACTGAATCAGTGTGCCCCCGCAAGGGCTTGCCGACTGACTGCCCCATCGCTGCATCCCACAGCCGAACAGTCTTATCCAAAGAACCAGTGACAATGCGAGTTCCATCCGGCGAGAACGAGACTGAATAAACTGAACGAGCGTGCCCCCGCAAGGGCTCACCGACTGGCTGCCCCGTCGCTGCATCCCACAGCCGAACAGTCTTATCCGCCGAACCAGTGACGATACGAGTTCCATCCGGTGAGAACGATACTGATTGAATTGAATCAGTGTGCCCCTGCAAGGGCTCACCGACTGGCTGCCCCATCGCTGCATCCCACAGCCGAACAGTCTTATCCGCCGAACCAGTGGCGATGCGAGTTCCATCCGACGAGAACGATACTGATTGAACTGAATCAGTGTGCCCCCGCAAGGGCTCGCCGACTGACTGCCCCGTCGCTGCATCCCACAGCCGAACAGTCTTATCCGCCGAACCAGTGACGATGCGAGTTCCATCCGGCGAGAACGAGACTGAATAAACTGATTGACTGTGCCCCCGCAAGGGCTTGCCGACTGACTGCCCCGTCACTGCATCCCACAGCCGAACAGAGTCATCCGCCGAACCAGTGACGATGCGAGTTCCATCCGGCGAGAACGAGACTGATTGAACTAATTCAGTGTGCCCCCGCAAGGGCTCGCCGACTGACTGCCCCATCGCTGCATCCCACAGCCGAACAGTCTTATCCAAAGAACCAGTGACAATACGAGTTCCATCCGGCGAGAACGAGACTGAATAAACTGAACGAGTGTGCCCCCGCAAGGGCTCACCGACTGGCTGCCCTGTCGCTGCATCCCACAGCCGAACAGTCTCATCCCAAGAACCACTGACGATGCGAGTTCCATCAGGCGAGAACGAGACTGATTGAACTGAACCAGTGTGCCCCCGCAAGGGCTCACCGACTAGCTGCCCCGTCGCTGCATCCCACAGCCGAACAGTCTTATCCGCCGAACCAGTGACGATGCGAGTTCCATCCAGTGAGAACGATACTGATTGAACTGAACCAGTGTGCCCCCGCAAGGGCTCACCGACTGGCTGCCCCATCGCTGCATCCCACAGCCGAACAGTCTTATCCGCCGAACCAGTGGCGATGCGAGTTCCATCTGGCGAGAACGAGACTGATTGAACCCGATCAGTGTGCCCCATGAGCACGGTCTGAACAGCCGGCCAGTTCATGTCACGTCCAGATACTGCATGAAGAGTATTCGGAAACCGTGCGGAAATTTTTCTCGATAGCGGAGAGTTGACAGGTGAGAATGGGAGTGCTGATACATAGAGATGAGGTGTGCTGTGTAAAATGATGCTGCCGAAGACTTGAATAAACCTTTGTACGTCCATTGCAGTCGACGAGACATCTGTAAATTCGGAGTGGCCCTGTGGTTGCGCATGAGGGCTGTATCTGGCACTCAGTAGCGATCTACTCACCTTCAGCCACTGGGAAATGTGTGAAAGGGTGGGAACTGCACCACTGAGCGCATGTATGAGGGCGAGTGACTCGAGCCAGAAAAATAGCCGCTCGTGGTCGAAGAATGATTTAACTTCTTTCGCGAGGTCCTTATCGAAGACTGCGGTTCGTACATGTGAAGTCCAAAATCGAGATGAATAGGACAGATGTGGGGGAATACATGTTTCGATTCGGTCTTGCAGTCCGGGATCATCGCAATTAGGAAGATACGAAGACGTTAAATCACAGATATTGAAGCGAAGACCGTGTTTCATCACTCCAAGTGACGCGAATGCAAGGTCGTGCTGCGCCTTAGACATGTCAATGAAAAACTCTTTACTGTGCTGTTGGTCCGTCAGGAAATCGCGGAAGGATGTGTGAAGGGGTCGTATTGGGGAATTTGGGTTGGTGGTGCCGCTGAGGAGGGAACCCATGGATTTTACCATGGGCCCCATGTCATAATGATCCTCTCGGGTTGGAAAATGGAGCCTCATGGCGTTCAGGGAAGCTAAAGGAAGGGGTTCAGCTGTGCCTAGAATTTGTTCCATCACTGAGCGAAATCTCGCTAGCGCCTTCGAATTCAGATTCTGCGAATGCTGGACATTGGTAGACGGATCCATGTGCATGATGTTTGATAAAATGAGGCGATACATGTCATACAACAGTATGCTCCTCTCAGCGGACTTGCTTGACACCACGGCCTCGTAGCATTCCTCTGGAGATAGCCAATCATGTGACTGTTTGATGTATCCGCAGGCGAGACGCGCCCACTCAAACAGTCCATCAGCTTTCTCAGCGAGGACTGCAAACTCTCTGTCCTGAAAAACCGACCCTTCCAACTTCTGGGATACGTAGGCTTTGATGTCCCGCTTTGCGACTTCTGGTGGAATATCATCCATCGACATCTGGCGAATATGCTGAACACCCCGAAATTCCTCATTGATGTCACTGAGCGGGCGAGAGGTAACGATGAAGCGGAAGTTGTTTGGGAGGTCTGTGATTTTGGGAACAGCAGAGTCGCGATGTTTTCCAGCTAGAATGCGGAGGAGGTCTTCCCGTGTCTCTACTCCACCGCTCTCGTCCAGTGCATCAATCATGATCACGATGGGTCCGATAGTTGATTTAGATGACTTCCCCAGTGGTTCGATAAGAAGCTTCTGCCATTGCTGTAGGATATCCGCTGTAGTCCCGAGCGTACTCGAGTTTTGGACCGCATCTGCCAATGCTTGCCTCATTTCCGGGTCACGGTCAGCCAGGTCGCGCGCGATCGTAGAAAAGATCATTTCGTGGCGACGATCTGCTTCTCGCTGGCGGTCAAAACAAAAACATGAACCAAGCCCTCCCACGTCGCTGAACGACTTAGCAATGGTGTGGGCGATGGCCGATTTTCCCTTGCCTGCAGGGCCAGATAGCCACAGCACCTGTGGAACGTTGTCCTCGGTGCTGTTGACCCATTTCGTGATCTCAGAAATGATTTCTGTGCGCGTCCCTGGAAGGCATTGTTTCCTGGTATCTAGTCCTGCGGCCTTTGCACGAGTTATACCGCTGAGGTCCAGTGTTTCTCCTAAAAAGTATTAATATGTGTCAAGCCACAAGGACGTCCGAACCCTTACCCATACGATGGATGTGTATGGCTATGTCGCGAGTAACTTCGTCCCGGAAGTTTTGCATGAGCTTATCCAACACGTCGCTGTACTTTTGAATCGTATCATTCGTTTCGGAGATGACGTTCTTTCTGAGTCGGTTCCCTGTGATAATGGTAGAAAGCTTGAGACAGTGCAAAGCATAAAGGCTTGTAAGACTCACAAAAGTTCTTGGTCTCCGCATAATTTTTGATAAAATGGGCGCATTCGCGGATCTGCTGAGAGATCTGCTCCAGGATAATGCGCATTGACGAGATTCGGCCAAGCGTCTTATCTTGTGTCAGGAAGCTGTAGACTTCACCCAACTTTTGAAGAAGTTTGAGTACCGCGTCGTCGAGATCTACTTGAGCTAGAATGATCTGCATAAATGGTTACTGAGCGGGAGTTAGGAATGAGGAAAAGTAAACATACTTTGGATGCCCAAGACAACATGCCCAGTGCCATCTTTGCGTATGGATGCACCTATGGAACAGGATTAGTTCGGTCGTGATCGAGAGGAGGGCCCATACATTCGCGATTTCCCCGACAACAGCGTTAAATATCCTGAGGGGTTGGAGATATGTGTCCTGGAACTTGTCCAAAGTATCGAGATTATCTTGTGCAGATTGGCCAGCAGATACCACGGTTATCGCAGGTCCCGAAAGTGGGTGGATGTCCTTTGCAGTCTCTTGTGCACCACGAAGTGCCGATTGGGGATCATCTTCCACTTCCACACCAGACGGAGCAGCCCGAACCTGTGCGACAACCAAAATTTAGAGAGAGCGCAGGGACTGAAGGGCAAATCTGAGAACATACCTCGATCTCTGGGTTCGGGGGAACAGGGCTGCGGCTGCTGGAATCGTTCGAGCGCTGTTGTGCAATATTAGCCGTATTCCAGGACATTCAGTACGCATTCACGTGGACTCACAGAGGTTCTGAGGTTATTCACGCCGTCCTTAACCTTCCCCAGAAATCGACGAACTTTGCTACGGGGCCGGTGCTAGACGAAAGGATGCATCAATTTGGGTGAACCAAGTGATCCCGAGGAGTCACGTACCGAACCTCCACTGGCTGTTGCTTCGTTAGATATCTGGGTTTCTCGAGTCGATGATTTGCCTTTTCTCATTGTTATGAATAACAGTCGATGATTTGAATCAATCTGTAGCGAAGTAAGATAAGGAATGGTCCCACATTGTTTGCCTCGAGGCTTTATTTGCTGTAGTGTTGACTGCGAGCGCTAAACGAACAAGTACAGGCATTCAACGTGGGCCTCACTGGCAGCCGCGTCGAGTCTTTGCGCGTTAAATCGGATGCCGTCGTGGATCAACTTAGCTGTACATCGAGCCTGGACAATAGCCCATGATTGAGTGCAGGCAAATCACAGTGTATGTGTCTCGAATATTGATAAAGTAGTCCTGACCTTAAAGACAAGTTAAGTTCATCCTGACCGGTACCCTCGGCGATGATCCTCGGTTGGCCGTTACCGAATTCCGATCGGAGCTCTTCACTTGGCCTGTTCATGCTATGTACTTAGCAGTCTTGTAACGCGGGTTTGGTAACTGCAAGCCAATGCCAGAGTACGTCTAAATTTTCCTTTCACTCGTCATCGCCACCTCACCCTTGGAGGTGGTAAATCTACTGGTAAACAACAATTCACCTAGATGACGTCATTTGCTACGCAGCGCGCTCAGGTAATTCTTACGGACGGGCAGCAAAGCCGTACAAGGGGTTCAACGTGTTTGGCCGCAAACCAATTCGAAGGTAATTTCTACCAAACCTCTCGATGCAGCATTCACACTCACACTGGCTGTCCTTACTTCCACCCTCGACACCGCCCGAACCAAACCAAAAAGCACTGTCCTCAACATGCGAATGAAATGATCAACTCACTCGCGGCGAAGAACAACAACTCGAAAGGGTATTTTCTCCTCCTTTACGTCTACTATAACTCAACAGATCAAATCACCTAGAAGTCATCATCAGAGGCTCATCCATCGGCGACCTCCCTCAACACTACTTCAACCTTATCGTTCTCAAACAAAATGCTCTTCAAATTGTACTTCCGCCGCGCAGCTCGCATCATCAACGCCACACCCTTCAGAGTCGCCCGCATTGGCGCACCCATCTCAGAAGCAGGCTACGTCGACATCTTCGAGACAACAGAGATCGGTGGAGACCGTGCCACCGTTCTCCTCCAGCTCGCTCCCGGCGAGAGGGCATCAAGGACACAGAGACGTAGTTCTGGATTGGAACTTACACAAGGCTGCCACAGGTGTCGTCAATAGTCGGCCTGGCCTGACTAGAGATGACTGGTTTCAGAGCCTCCGTTCCGACGGGATTGTTGGCTTATACAGAGGATCCATGCCCAGCGTAGTTGGCATCTGCGTGTATCGAGGTCTTTAGTGCGTCTACGTTTTTACGCCTGCATTTTCATGTTAAACGATGTCACGCAGTCGCGGAGGATACGGCATCATTAGGGACACGTTTCTAGTGGGAAATCTGCGCGGTAACTTTGCTGCATCTTTTGCTGTGGGTTGGATGTGCACGACGGTGAGTCGATGGTTGTAAAATCATGATGACCTTGAACATAAGTCTCCAGGGAGTTTCCTGCTTCACACTATCAGGAGACGAATGATGATGACGTCCGGGGAAAAGGTAGACCATCTTGTCATGTGTAAAGCACGTCTCGACCTACTAATCATGATGTAGGTACAATACAAGTTCTTTATCAACGCCGGAAGGCACATTATGGCCAAAGAGGGTGCAAAGTCATTGTTCGGTAGGTCAAGTTTGCGCTGAAGTGATACAGTAAACCGTCTGACACGCGCGATCAAAGCTGGGGCAGGTGCAAATATCGTTGCTGGCGCGGGTGTGCTATCGTTGTACGACAAGTATGGCTATCCTACATTAATTTCTATCCCTCACTCTGAATGCTTCTGCAGATTCCAAGAACTCGCTTGGGGAAGAGTATACCAGGCTGGATCTAGTTGACCGTGTATTGGAGGACGTGCAATGCAGTAGGAATACGGCGGAACAGTCATCGTAGACGATTCTTATATCACCTAGCAAACGTAATATGTACATACTTGAAAGCTTGAAATGTGTATACCCACTTCGTGCTATTTGAGTTTTTACACATGTAAGTTGGCGCACAATTAATAGCCGTAAAGGATCGTGAATGGTGGTAAAGGTAGAGTGGTATGGGAAGAAGATCATCGGGAGGAGACGGGAGGCTCCGACACATTACAAGTCCGAGTCATGAAAGGCAATTGGAAGCAAAACATACAGAAAGCAAAGATGGAGATGTACAATGATATATGAATTCAACTGCTGCTTCGATTGGCTAGTTGGAGCAGAGCAAGGGTCGACATGTCAAGAATATCGAGGTGTCCGTGGAAGATCGACTGTATAGGAATTAATGCCCCCGCATACTTTTTCCAACTGTGCGCACTGTCGACAGTCTCGACTTGACAAAAGTTCGATATCTTGACAAGCGGACTGTCATGCCCTCCGGCACGCATCCACTGTTTGAGAGATCCGGCGCATTGATTCCACGATTGATTGAACCCAATGAGTGTGCCCCCGCAAGGGCTCACCGACTGGCTGCCCCATCGCTGCATCCCACAACCGAACAGCCGTATCCACCGAACCAGTGACGATGCGAGTTCCATCCGGCGAGAACGAGACTGATTGAACTGAATCGGTGTGCCCCTTGAGCATGGCCTGAACAGCCGGCCAGTTCATATCACGTCCAGATACTGCACGAAGAACATTCGGAAACCGTGCGGAAAGCTTTCTGGATAGCGGAGAGTTGACAGGTGAGAATGGGAGTGCTGATACATACAGATGTGGTGTGCTGTGTAAAATGATGCCGCCAAAGACTTGAATAACCCTCTGTACGTCCATTGCAGTGGACGAGATATCTTTGAATTCGGAATGGCCCTGTGGTTGCGCATGAGCACCTCGTCTGCACTCAGTAAAAATATACTCACCGTCAGCCACTGGGGAATGAGTGAAAGGGCAGGGAAATCAAGTGGAGATAGCCCAAGATGCTTTGCAGCCTCTTGTGCACCCCGAAGTGCCGATTGGGTATCAGCCTATGTGACCACCAACATTTAGAGAGAGAGCATAGACTGAAGGGCAAGTTTGAGAACCTACCTCGATATTCGGGGTTGATGAAACACGCTCATAATGGTCGTCATTTTGGGGAACAGGGCTGCAGCTGTGGGAATCCTCCGAGCGCTGTCGTGCAATCTTAGCCGTATTCCAGGACACTCAGTACGCATGCTCGTGGACTCACAGAAGGTTTGAGCTTGTTCAGATCATTTTTGACACTGCCCTTGATCGTCCCCAGAAATTGACCGAATTCGCGACAAGGTCGGTGCTAGATGAAGGATCCGTTGATTTCAGTGATTTGGAGTGAACCAAATGATCTTTGAGCCTAGTCACGTACCAAGCTTTCACGAGCTGTTGCTTCGTTAGATGTGTAGGTTTCTCGAGTCAAAAGCCTCGATGACTTGCCTTTGGGCATCGTTGCGAATAGCAGTCGACGATTTGAATCAGTCTGTAGCAAAGAAAGATAAGGAATGGTCCCACATCGTTTTCCTCGAGGCTTTATTTGCTGCAGTGTTGACTGCGAGCGCTAAACGAATATAAGCAAATATCTAACCTCGGAAATCTATACCCTCCAAGGGTGCGTAGCTTCCGAGTCTCCCGTAGCTCATCCATGATGCTACCATCACAACCCTCGGACATGCTCCAGCGACGGCTAAATGTGGCCCCTAGCTAGACATACGGGCGTTTTTCATGGCGAGCAAGATAATTCACACCGATCAGTACTACTACTACTACTTGACAATCAGGAACGACTGTCTTCCTGCTTTATTTCAAGGACTGACAACAGCCCCTCTCGTTCAGATACCCCAGACGTGACGATTCAGATCTTCTAACTTTTTCGACGAACGATACCGATGACGTACTCACTGTGTCCCACCGTGACCTCTCCTTATTGACTTCGCGCCTTCAAACTTGAAGTTCACACGATTATGATCCCTCCGTTATCGACGACAGTGTTTCCCTGTCGTGGAGTATTTCCTTGCTCTGCTGCATCCCGATGACTGGCAATAACTCCAGTACTGGTGAACTTGAGTCTCCCTTCTACGCACCCTAAGTCATTGACCCTCTGAGAAGCTTGCTGGATACATCATGGAAGGTTCCGTATGCGTTAGCGCTGCCCACATGCGCGCTATTTTCAAACCTAATTCGACAGCGGTCAGGAAGCAATTCAGTGGAAGTACGATGGATACTGTATTCCTCATTATGATACAGCGTTGATGCGGGCCGTATCCACAACCCCGCTTCTGCCCGTGTTTCATTCCATCTATCATTGTTCCCGCTGATTCCTCTGTGAGCTCTCACACCCAGCAGGCGCGCAAATAACAATACGAATGATGGACGCCACACCGTCGACGGCACGGGATTCTGGAATTTCCCAAGCTGGCTTCCGTCTCTTTCGTTTTTATTCCTCGGTCTCCGCTCTGCACCCTTGATACGACACTTTATTGTTGGTCAGATGGGTCATCGTGCAGGGCAAACTCTAACTATAACTGGTTCGAGTGTGGCATCTCGTGTATGAGGTTCGTCGGTTATTTATTTATGTTAGACGCCTGGCCGATCTGAGTGGCTTGAATTTAAGATAATCCAAAGAAGCCGGCAGGGCTTCTATCAGATTTTGGAAGCGCAATGAAGGCAATGTGGTTCGAGGGAGCGTTGTGAAGAGGGTAGGGGAGGTTCAGAGTATAAGCTAGGCAGGTTGTCTTGGTATGATCGAGTGCGCACTTTTCTTCCAGTCGGTGAGTAATTTGCTCTTGTTCGACAAACTTTCTTGGAAAAACAAATATCACAGTCTGTCGAAGACCTATCTTCTGCAAGGTATTATTAGGCCAAAACCTCACTCATAAGACGTCATTCTGTCTTTATTGTGATCCTATCGGTAACTTGATTATCCACATCTAAATACGATAGAGATTCGAAAACTAGAAGCAAACATAAGCATTCATGTCAGTATTTAGCTAGGCACCCTCGGGCCGTATGCATCACCATCTGATTTGAACAGAACCAGTTCCGATCAACATCTTCCTAGGGTGCACAGGAAACCAACTTCGATTGCAAGGCTTCATAACTCTACTGTACATACTGGGGTCAACCTCATTCTGAGCCAACATGAAATACATGAAAAAAAACATCACCAGAGTCCGGTCAATCCTACACTGCTCTCATCCATGCAACGATGACATCATACACAAGAAATTCAAGTAACGCTCGTCATGTAAATGAGTAGAACCGTGATCTTGTCGTGGGAGGAAGTTAATTCGACGTAGCATCGGTGTACTCAGTCGTGGCGAACCCGACCCGGGAGTTCGCCGTGTCATACACCGAGTAAAAACGCTCGCTGTGGAAGAACAATTCAGCGACATTTTTTCCCGGAAAACAAAGGTAGCACAGCGTACAGGAAACAGTAGCCGTTTGTAAAATCCAAACCAGAACCAGACGTGGTCCCGCTGTCAGCAACAACCAAGTATATGCTATCGGTGGTACCGCCAATATCGCTGTTTAACGATCGAGGCCAAATTTGCGCGTTGGGGGTAAGCTCATAAGTAACGCCGCCAGTAGTGAAGTACAAGGATGAGAGCTTGTCGTATTGGTCGGATGTGATCTTTAACAAGCCAGTGGTCTCATCGAGAGTTCCCCCCGTCGCAGACTGATATTTGCTGAAGCCATCTGGGCCGTGGATTAGAAGAGTTTCAATGTCGTACAGGACACCTACCACTGGCAATGAGAATGAGGGTAGTTCCGGTATCGACGATACCAGCGGTCTCGGTCAAGATGGACGTAGACCCATAGCTGATGGATTGATCAATGCCCCAATATCCACTCGCTGGAGATGTTGATGTGATCGACACATAGTTGATGTCTCCAGTAATTTTGGAGGCATCATAACCGCCAAATGTGAGCTCGCCGCTGCTATCATCAGAAGAAGCAGGTGCGAAGAACACCCCGAGTACTTCCGAACCAATTGTTCCCTGCGTATAAAGGTTGTCCGTCACAGTCGGAACTTCATTTACATTAGTGACGGTGCCTTCCGTCAAGTCGACTGGTCCAACGCCAAGAAGTCCATCCAGACCATACAACTCTGAGGATTGAGATGCAACACCAATAGATTGATTCTCGATGACCAGATCAGAGTTGAGCGTTACGGTGTCCAAGTATTCCTCTCCAGAAACGGAACCGCTGCCGTATGTAACGGACTGAAAACGGTTTGACATTGTGAATATGCCACGTAGAAACAAACACTCACGAATTGACCGCCTGTGTCTTGGCTCGTGGAAGTCGGCTCGTAAGCCTTGTTGGCCCCGATCCAGGTATTTGAGCTTCCAGTGTCTACCAGGAGTGTGTCTGTACGAAATAGACAATGCGTCAAGTAAAGAAATTGCTGGAATACGAGCAACTTACAGTACGTTGCGGGACTCCCTACGCCAACATCAGCAGTGTATGTCGTCCCATCATTGGTTGCATTAACTGAAGAGCTGCCGCTAGCTTGCAAGACTCGGAATCGAGCTCGATCTGCGGCAGCGATGTTCTTGACCCCATTGGAGTTGATTCTAACGGAGAGCTTGAGGGTAGCCGTATTCGACGCTGCTCGTGGATGAGGCAAAGCAGTCGCTGTCAGCGAGAGCAAGGCAAGCGTCGGCAGGGTAAGAAGAAATGAAAGCGATTTGGAGGGAACCATCTTCTTCCTGAACTATCCCTTCCGAACTGGGCCATTTTAAACGGTGGTCGGTATTAAAACATCAGAACATTCTTCCGGCAAAATCACGGAAGCGAACAATAGTAACTTGGGCTTCGAAGCGACTAAACTTGAGATGGGCTGACTGTAGGCTCATTGCACGGACATACATTCGAGTCCCATGAAAACCATCTATATAGGAGACAAGGTGTCAATTCGTAAGTAGCTGCAGCTGAAGTTCAGCAATGACCTTTGAATGACCTATTCAGAGCCTGTTAGAAACCCCAGGGCATACCCCTCAAGGTATTGAAGTCGACAGGCGTGCGATTCTACAATTACAGACTGCATCAGATTCAACGTTATTTAACGTAAGTACGCACCCACCTGATGAGCGTTCGAACGTAAAAGACGCCAGTGCCAGTGGAGCCACTTGTGATGTGGCGGTATGACGGTAGAAGACTCAATTGATCCCCATCCAAAAGACTAGCGTACTCCGCTCTTATTATCTCCTTACTCGGCCCTTAAAGCGAATCAATTCCATACTTATTAGGCATGGCACTCAAGTATCAAATGTCTGTTAGCGCGCAAGCCCGCTGCTTGTAATGCCTGTGTAAAAAAGTGAATTCGACGGAGATAATAGGAATTCGACTCACCCAGGTATCGAGATTCGACATACTAGCAATAACAGCAATAATTGAGCTTATCAAAGCCCTATGCGCCGTATCTGGGCTATGATATATGGCTGAGCGCTCATGGGCAGGCAACTCTCGAGTCGTTGATCCTGATGGGCGGCTAACGCTAGGACGTAGTAGGAATAAATTACTACTGTAGAGATATGACACTAGGTTCGTCACAGGTCACAGCCATCAACGAATCGAACCTATTTGGTGTGACTGTCACACCAATTTTTTGGGGGCCGAAGCTAATTTGTGACACGTGGTAAAAACATACAGAAAAACATATAAAAAACATACAAAAAAATATATAAAAAACAACAATGTCTAGCTAGATTCTACCTGTTGCTTCTCAGCTTTACAATAAGATATGAATTAGACAAGAAGCCTTGACAAGTACAAGGTGCAGCAATCACGATTTGCGAAGCTATTTTTTATGTGGTCACAGGTCACTGGGTCATTCGAAGCTGTGACACTAAGCGTGACCGTGTCACGTGCTGCACGTGACGAAGCTAGTGTCGTATCTCTACAGTATACTTATTGTTATTAGTAAGCAAAGGTTGGTCAGAAAACATAACAAGCCTTTCATAACTGAGCCCATCTCTGCTCGTCTCTGTCATTTTTGTCGTCGAAGCTTTGAACGACTCGGATCCATACGAGGACGCCTTTTCCCGATCACAGACTTGTGTAAGGATCAGGAACACTACTTGTCGTTAATCAGTCAAACAAGACCAATGATCGATGTCACAATTGTGCTGGTGCTTGTGATTAGGTGCTATATATTGTTACATATATGTCGTTCTAATTTCTCTACCAGTTTACTGATGCACATGATTCACCTGCATTATCAGTGGAGATCAGGGCGTCTTATGAGGCCGATCGAATGCTAGGCAGTACAGAAGTCATTGGGAAACGTTGAATGAGCTGCTCGATCGTGGAGATGAGCCATTCAGTGAGTGATTTGCTCTTTATTTTTGCATATTAGTGCACTCTTTGATGTGAGTCACACTGGTCGCTGTTGTTGGCTTTTGCTGACCGAACACCGGGCCAACGTAGTCCATTGTCGACTGCACGATTGTTCGAGACATAGATGCAGGCTACGCATGACTTGCCAAATACGTGTCATGCAGATTGAAGAGGGTCTCTCACCTGAACGATGATTTGCAGCATTTTCAGTTGATTTCGGATCAGCGTCCGGTCGGCCATCCTGGTCACACAGCGGCTCTCACCGGCCTCGCGTGAGCCCGCCTTCAAGGCTATACCAAAAAGGATTATCACCTCCAGCCACCGCATCGAGGTATACATTTGCTCTAAGTATACTGATCAGTGACTCTCACACCAGGTTCTGCCCGCACCATAGGGAATTCAGACTCAGCATTTGGGAGAAGGGCGGATGTCCCAGCCTTTCCTAGATTATGCACCTCGCCCGAACCGGGAGGTATACATTTGCCCCAGCGACGCCACGCCAGAGTCGATCATGCACTACTCTTCGACTTCCATCGTTCACCTCGTCATCCCTTGTCCCCGGTGAGCACCTGAAACAATCACAAGGTCTGTACCAAGTCTGTACAGTCGGTTGTCAAGTACGAGTCTGATTTCTTGGTGACAGTTGACAAGTGCGAGACAGAAAAGATACTACAAGGGCTACTAAGGATGCTACCACGGACACTGCGAGAATCTTTGGGGGATGCTTTATCACAACTCAACGTGTAAATAGAACTGTTTTCACCTCTATTTTGCGGTCAATGCGTGTTCTAATAAATAATTTCATCGCTGACGTACCCGAGCCCCTCATTTGCGTTTCCCAACCTATCCCATCCAAAAATCACGTCCAATGCAAGAAACCACAATGGCATGTCCAACGTGTTGACCAGCTCGGACTCGAAAGATGCAGTGGATGGTCCATCCGAACATGCTCTCGCCGTCTTTTGCAAAAGGTGCAGAGAGCGCTGCACAACGCCCTGCTTTGGTGGAATATCTCGCAACCCTCAGCAGACCATTCGACTGCTGTGAACGTCATTCGATTCTCCCCTAAATGTAGTATACTTATCATGTTCGTACAATCAAAGTTGATTGATGTTGATTGATTCCGAGCGTTAATGCGACGCGTGTTGCTCATCAGGTCTTTTCTCGATGCAGGACATTGATTTCGCAAATGACAGAAGTGTAGCAGAAAATGCGCTGCTTCAACCTGAAGCCTCAAACATTGAAAGTGTGTGGAGGGTTCGCGCCAGATCGTCACATCCGGGTTACACCGCGATTACAGGGCTGGACATATGAACAGACCACGTGTTTGGTGCAGTTAATGTTTAATGACATGGAGAAAACTACTTCCGAGCAACATCTTTCCTAGGGTACACGGGCTTCATAACTCTGTTATGCACATTGGTGTCAACCTTATTATGAGCCAACGTGAAAAACGTGAAAAAACTATCCCCAGAGTCCGGACAGTAGTCCTACAATATTGCTCTCATCCATGTACCGATGACATCATACACTAGAAATTTAAGTATCGTTCGTCAGGTAAATGGGTAGAACCATGATCTTGTCGTGGGTGGAAGTTAATTCGACGTCGCATGGGTGTACTTAGTCGTGGCGAACCCGACCCGGGAGTTCGTCGTGTCATACACCGAGTAAAAACGCTCGCTATGGAAGAACAATTCAGTGACCTATTTTCCCGGAAAGCAAAGTAGCACGGCGTACAGGAAACAGTAGCCGTTTGTAAAATCCAAACCAGAACCAGAGGTGGTCCCGCTGTCAGCAACAACCAGGTATATACCGTCGGTGGTACCGCCAATGGCGCTGTTCAATGACCGAGGCCATATTTGCCCATTCGGAGTCAGCTCATAAGTAACACCGCCGATAGTGAAATACAAGGATGAGAGCTGGTCGTATTGGTCGGATGTGATCTTTAACAAGCCAGTGGCCTCATCGAGAGTTCCCCCCGTCGCAGACTGATACTTGCTGAAGCCATCTGAGCTGTGGATTAGAAGAGTTTCAATATCCCATAGGACACCTACCACTGGCAATGAGAATGAGGGTGGTTCCGGTGTCAACGATACCAGCGGTCTCGGTCAAGATGGACGCAGACCCATAGCTGATGGATTGATCAATACCCCAATATGCACTCGCTGGAGATGTTGATGTGATCGGCACATAGTTGATGTTTCCAGTAATTTTGGATGCGTCATAACCGCCGAATGTGAGCTCACCGCTGCTATCATCAGAGGAAGCAGGTGCAAAGAACACTCCAAGTACTTCCGAACCAATTGTTCCCTGCGTATAAAGGTTGTCCGTCACAGTCGGAACTTCATTTACATTAGTGACGGTGCCTTCTGTCAAGTCGGCTGGCCCAAGGCCAAGAAGTCCATCCAGACCATAGAACCCTGGGGAAGTAGATGCAACGCCAATAGATTGGTTTTCGATGACCAGATCAGAGTTGAGCGTTACGGTGTCCGTGTATTCCTCTCCAGAAACGGAACTCCCGTCGCCATATGTAACGTCCTGGAAACGGGTTGACATTATGAATGTGCCACGTAGAAACAAATACTCACGAATTGACCGCCTGTGTCTCGGCTCGTAGAAGTCTTCGTGTAGGGCGTGCCAGCCCCGATCCAGGTATTTGAGCTTCCAGTGTCTATCAGGAGTGTGTCTGTATGAAATAGACAATGCGTCAATTAAAGAAATTGCTGGAACGCGAGAAACTTACAGTACGTTGCGGGACTCCCCACGCCAACATCAGCGGTGTATATCGTCGCAGCATTGGTTGCATTGATGGAAGAGCTGCCGCCAGTTTGTAAGGCTCGGAATCGAGCTCGATCTACGGCAGCGATGTTCTTGAGCCCGTTAGAGTTGATTCTAACGGAGAGCTTGAGGGAAGCCGTGCTCGAAGCTGACCGAGGATGAGGCAAAGCAGTCGCTGTCAGCGAGAGCAAGGCAAGCGCCGGCAGGGTAAGAAGACATGAAAGCGATTTGGAGGGAATCATTTTCTTCCTGAGCCATCTCTTCCCAACTGGTTTTAAATGGTAGTTGGCATTAAATTATCAGAACGTTCTTCATCACGGAAGCGAACAATGGCCACTTGGGCTTCGAAGCGACTAAACTTGAGATGCTGACTGGGGGCGCATTGCGTGGAGATACATTCGAGTCCTATGAAAATTATCTGTATAGAAAACTAGTGTCAGTTGGTAAGTAGCTGCATGGGGAGCCAGGCAATGACCGGTCGACCTTTGAATGACCCACAGCTATTACAGAGCCTGTCAGAAACACCACTCAAGGTATTACAGCTGCAGTGCGATTCTATCATTCTACAATTTCAGATTGCATCAGATTCAACGTTATTTGACGTAAGTGTGACGCACCCAAGATCCTGATGAGCGCTCGATCCCAAAGACGCTAGATCCGTGACCCGTCCGAACGACTAGCTAGCGCACTGCAATCCACCCTATTATCTCCTTTCTCCCTTTTTTTGTTTATTGTCATTCTAGGCTTGCCTGGTGGCAGACAGTGCATCGTGTATTATACGGTTTGGATAGACTCGAGAGAGGTGAACAACTTGATGAATGTTCATGGTTACTCGGCCCTTGAAGCGAATCACATCCCCAGCATCCTAGACCCATAATTGTCATGCTTCGTACTTCTTCCGCCGTACAAGATACACTAGGACTGAGCTGGTCTTGAAGACACATGACATACCAAGTACCATCGGCTGGTCTTCCAGGATTCCGAAGATCTCGATGTGCGATCGGACTCCGTGCGACGAATGATTAATGATTAATGAATCTTCGAAGAACACGATTCTTCTTCAAGTTGGAGTATGTAAGTTACAGTAAGTGTCATGAGTCTCGGAAATGTCCGATAGAAATGGACGCAAGGCGTCTCAATTTTCAAACAAAGTGTGTCCACAAAGGGAACCACGTACTTACATATGTCATTCTTTCAAGACTGGAAAACATTATGTAGTGTATTGTCAACGAGTACGTCTCGTACGTGATATCAACGGGGCCAAATGAACGTGATGAAATATGTAGGTAACGAATGTCAGGTAAGTAACGAACGTTCGTATGTTGATGTTGATATGGGTATAAATGTGACGCCTCGAAGAATTATAGTTAATTTGTCGTAGCATAGGTGTACTGGGTCTCGGCGAGCCCGACTCGGGAGTTCGTCTTGTCAAATATTGAGTAAAAACGCTCTCTGTGGAAGAACGATTCAGCAACTTCACGCTTGGCAAAAAATGTGGCGCAGCGTACAGGAAACAATAGCCATTGATAACATCCAAGCCAGAACCAGACTGCATGCCGATGTCACTTACGACCAGGTATATGCCGTCGGTGGTACCGTTAATGGCGGTGTTTAATGATCGAGGCCAGATTTGCGCATTGGGGGTAAGCTCATAACTTTCCTCGCCGATCTCGAAAAACAAGGACGAGAGTTGGTTGTACTGGTCAGACGAGATTTTTAACAAGCCAGTGGAAGCATCAAGGATTGCACCCGTCCCTGACTTATAGCTGTCGAAGGCATCTGAGCTGTGGGTTAGCAGAGTTTCAACGTTACACAAGGCACTTACCAGAGGCAATGAGAATAAGAGTGGTTCCGGTATCGACGATACCGGCTGCACTAGTTAGAATCTTTGTTTCCCCATAGCTGATAGCTTCATCAACGCCCCAATATCCATTCGCTGGAGATGTTGTTGTGATATGCGCATAGCCGACGTCTCCAGTAATTTTGGATTGGTCATAACCGCCAAATGTGAGCTCGCCGCTGGTATCACCAGCGGAAGCAGGTGAGAAGAACACCCCGAATACTTCAGAACTAATCGTATTTTGCGTGTATAGGTTGTCCATCACAGTCGGAACTTCTTCTGCATTCGAAACCGTACCCCATGTTAAGTCAACTGGTCCAAGGCCGAGGATTCCATCCACAGAGCCCATCCCTGATACGTTGAATGCGACGCCGATAGATTGCTTCTCAATGACCAGATTAGAGGTGAGTGTTATGGTGTCCGTGTATTCCTCTCCAGCAACGAGTGTGTAGTTGAAACCATCGCCATATGAGACAACCTAAAAACAATGGCTAGTGTGAACACCACGCTATGTAGAGCCTACGAACTCACGAATTGATTTCCTGTGTCATAGCTTGTAGATGTCTTCGTATAAGACTTATTGGCAATCCAGGTATTTGAGCTCCCAGTGTCTACCACGACTGTGTCTGTAAAAAATAGTTAGCACGTCAAGTAAAGGAACTGTTGGAACACGAGCAGCTTACGGTACGCTGGTGGACTCCCAACGCCAATGTCAGCAGTGTACATCACCCCCGCATTGGTCACATTGCCGATGGAAGAGCTACTGCCCGCTTCCACTAAGGTTCGAGCTCGAGCTCGGTCTGCGGCGGCAATGTTCTTGATCCCGTTTGAGTGGATTCTAACGGCGAGCTTGAGTGCAGACGTGCTCGATGCTGCCCGAGGATGAGGCATCGCACTCGCCGACAGCGAGAGGAAGGCAAGCGCAGGCAGGGTAAGAAGACATAAAAGCGACATGGGGGGAACCATCTTCCTGACCACTAATCTCGACTTCTGGCTGTTTAAATGGTGCTGCATTCTTCCGGCACCATCGCGTAATGATATCAAACGAAGCAACTCGAAGCAACTCGTAAAAAAAACATGACCTACTTATTGCGCGAGGAATCAGGATTCTTGCATTCGAGTCTGTCACACTTACTACTATTAAAATTCGCAAGGCGGCAGCGGAGGGAATGACCTATATGTTACAACATCAAGAGAATTCGAAACATCAACATAACAAATTTTCGAAGATCTAGATACTTACTTTTCTGCACACTGGTAAGTCCACGACGGTTCCGCATCGCTCTATCTGCTATTCCATGTCTAAAGTGGATCTAGCAGTAACATATATCTATCATGTCAGTACCTTAGTCAAAGTCGGTGACTCTTTCATTCCGGGCCCGCCATCCTCCACCTTCGGTGAAGATGAACCGACAGAACGAATTCCACCACTTCCCTGAAGACATAGAGCATCATTGACCAACTCCACAACTTTTAGGTGACGATATTGCTAAGGTGCAACGAGGCACTGGGCAAGGTTGTGGAACTGGTGCATTCCCGCAGCTGGAAAACGCGGAGAGGTGGAGAAACGCAAGTCAAGGTGTCTGGGCTACTGCACAAATCACTGTTTCGCGACACTGCGAAACCATAACTTGTGCAGGGATCGACTTTAGAGAGCGTACAGGTCGAAACAAACAAGGAAAGTGCTTCCAAATTGCGTAAAACTTGATTATAAGTTCACCAGATCAGCCTTGAGCGCTGAGCGCTTGAGCTTGCGTACTCACCTTGCCTCGACCAATATTGAGGACAAATTGAGGATACTGACCAGTGACAGGCCTGTTTTCGAAAAGCGAAGTGGCTACGCCTGACGTAATGAACGTTTGAACCTCCGACCGAATTCAACCCGGTCACCGAGCCCGTTCGTCTTCTGCAAGTTTCGCACCACGACTTTACTAGAGCTCGCAGCTCTTAGTTTCTGGACATTCCTAGATTCCTTCATTGGCATTAGGCATCCAAATTAGAAAGCCTTTTTGATGTGCGCTCAGTCTTTGGTGCTATAACCTTACCCCCAGTACTTAGACTCATTCCAGCCGATTATAATTCAACTTCCTAGTATTTGAAATAACGGTGGGGTGATGAATTAGATTGTGGATCGAGAAAGAATTGTGAGATATTGCAATGTAATCAAGTGAGCGGTCTGCCAAAGGAGTGTTAACCGACACCGTGGTACTGAAAAGACCGACAAAACAGAAGTGGTAAGCACAGAGAATGTTTGTTTGAGTAATGCATGTAAGTAAACTGATACCGGTGGGAGCTTCGTCTCTGGGGGGCCTCCAATCAATTTGACGTGGCATAGGTGTACTCAGTCGCGGCGAACGCGACGGACTCGGAGTACGACGTCTTCTCGAATATCGAGTAATAGCGCTCGCTGGGGATGAAGGATTCAGGAACTGTCTCAGTACAAAAATGCAACGCGGCGTACAGGAAACAATAGCCGATGATAACGTCCAAGCCAAAACCAGAGTTGCTTCCAATGTCACCAACGACCAGGTATATGCCGTCGGTGGTACCGCCAATGGCGGTGTTCAACGACCGAGGCCAGATTTGCCCATTCGGGGTCAGCTCAAGAGCATCACTACCGATAGTGAAATACAAGGATGAGAGCTGGTTGTATTGGTCGAGTGAGATTTTTAATAAGCCAGTGGCCTCATCAGGGGTTCCTCCCGTCGCAGACTGATATTTGCGGAAGGCATCTGAACTGTGGATTAGAAGAGTTTCAATGTCGTACAGGAAACCTACCGGTGGCAATGAGAATAAGGGTAGTTCCGGTATCGACAATACCAGCAGTCTTGGTCAAGATGGACGTAGACCCATAGCTGATGGATTGATCAATGCCCCAATATCTGCTCGCTGGATATGTTGATGTGCTCGACGCATAGTTGATGAATCCAGTAATCTTGGAGTTATCAAAACTGCCGATTGTGAGTTCGCCACCGCTATTATCAGAGGAAGCAGGTGCGAAGAACACCCCAAATACTTCCGAATGAATTGTTCTCTGCGCGTAAAGGTTGTCCATCACAGTCGGGACTTCACCTCCATTGCAGACGGTGTCCTGCGTTAAGTTAACCGGTCCAAGGCCAAGAATTCCATCCAGACCACCCAAATCTGGGTAAGTAGATGCAACGCCGATCGATTGGTTTTCAATGACCAGGTCGGAGGTGAGCGTTACGGTGTCAGAGTATTCCACCCCAGCAACATAAGTCAGATCGGTAGGACCGCCATATGCAAGACCCTAGAACCAGTTCAAGCCGCTGAGAATACCACGAATAACCTACAAATGCTCACGAATCGACAGCCTGTATCTTGGCTCGTAGTAGTCTTCGTGTAAGACTTGTTAGCCCCAATCCAGGTGTTTGAGCTTCCTGTGTCTATCAGGAGGGTGTCTATATGAAATAACGTATCAGGTAAAGAAACTACTGCTGCAAAACGGCGAGTAGCTCACAGTATGTTGCTGGACTCCCCACGCCAACGTCAGCGGTATATGTCACCCCATTATTAGTTGCATCGATGGAAGTGATATTACTGCCATCTTCTGCTGAGAAGGTTTGGGCTCGAGCTCGATCTGCGGCGGCGATGTTCTTGACCCCGCTCGAGTTGATTCTAACGGCGAGCTTGAGAGTACTAGCAGCCGTGCTCGATGCCGTCCGCGGCAGATGAGGTGAAGCCCTCGCTGACAGCGAGAAGAAGGCAAGCACTGACAGGGCAAGGAGAGACGAAATCGATGTGGGGAGAACCATCTTCTTGACCACCACTCGCGACTTTTGACGTTTATAGTTGGTTGGTGCTACCGATCGGCGGCGCCCCATTCATTGAGGTTTTCGGAGGCGAACAATATCATTGAAGCAAAGCGACTTCGACCGCGAGGAATTATTAGGCGCACTCTGGAAAATGCATGGTTTGCACTGTTCGATACGAAGATGCCGGTATCCGAGTCAATCAACTTCATAGTATTTTGCAATAACGGTGAGCCCGGATGAGGTAGTAATTAGAGTGTTGATCGATGTTGATCAAAACAGAATTGTAAGATGTTGTAATGTAATCAAGCGAGGGAGTTGCCTAAGGAGTGTCAACCGATACTTAAAACTGAAAAGACCTTCAAAGCAGAAGCAGTAAGTCTGGAGGTAGAATGGTGATACCAGTAAAAGTATCATATCGCGAGAGGAGGAAGTTAATTTGATGTTGCGTAGGTATACTCAGTCGTTGAGAACCCGACCCGGGAGTTCGTCGTGTCATACACCGAGTAAAAACGTTCACTGTGGAAGAACAGTTCAGCAACTTATGTTCCCAGCAAAAAAGCAGCCGCAGCGTACAGGAAACAGTAGCCGTTGATAAAGTCCAAGCCGGAACCAGAGTTGCTTCCAATGTCACCAACGACCAGATATATGCCGTCGGTGGTACCGCCAATGGCGCTGTTCAATGACCGAGGCCATATTTGCCCATTCGGAGTCAGCTCATAAGTAACACCGCCGATAGTGAAATACAAGGATGAGAGCTGGTTGTATTGGTCGGATGTGATCTTTAACAAGCCAGTGGCCTCATCGGGGGTTCCTCCCGTCGCAGACTGATATTTACGGAAGGCATCTGAACTGTGGATTAGAAGAGTTTCCATGTCGTACAGGTAACCTACCAGTGGCAATGAGAATGAGAGTGGTTCCGGTGTCAACGATACCAGCGGTCTCGGTCAAGATGGACGTAGTCCCATAGGCAATGGATTGATCAATACCCCAATATCCACTCGCTGGGGATGTTGACGTGATCGGCACATAGTTGATGTCTCCAGTAATTTTGGAGGCGTCATAACTGCCGAATGTGAGCTCACCGCTGCTATCGCCAGAGGAAGCAGGTGCAAAGAACACCCCGAGTACTTCCGAACCAATCGTTCCCTGCGTATAAAGGTTGTCCGTCACAGTTGGAACTTCATCTACATTACTGACGGTGCCCTGCGTTAAGTAGACTGGTCCAACGCCAAGAAGTCCATCCAGACCATCCAAACCTGTGGATTTAGATGCAACGCCAATGGATTGTTTCTCGATGACCAGATCAGAGTTGAGCGTTACGATGTCCGTGTATTCCTCTCCAGAAACGGAACCGCTTCCGTATGTAATGGACTGAAAATGGGTTGATATTATGAATGTGCCACGTAGAAACAAATACTCACGAATTTACCGCCTGTGTCTTGGCTTGTGGAAGTCTTCTTGTAAGCCTTGTCCTTGATCCAGGTATTTGAGCTTCCGGTGTCTATTAGGAGTGTGTCTGTTTGAAATAGACAATGCGTCAAAGAAAGAAATATCTGGAACGCGAGCAACTTACAGTACGTTGCTGGACTCCCCACTCCAACATCAGCGGTGTATATCGTCGCAGCATTGGTTGCACTAATGGAAGAGCTGCGGCCAGCTTGTAAGTCTCGAACTCGAGCTCGGTCTGCACCGGCGATGTTCTTGACCCCGCTCGAGTTGATTCTAACGGCGAGCTTGAGAGTACTAGCAGCCGTGCTCAATGGCGTCCGTGGGGGATGAGGCGAAGCCCTCGCTGACAGCGAGAAGAAGGCAAGCACTGGCAGGGCAAGAAGCGACGAAAGCGACGTAGAGAGAACCATCTTCCTTTCCAACAATTTCAACCTTTGGGCGTTTAAATAGTTGGTTGGCACTAGTACCGGTGGCGGCCCATTCATCAGGGTTATCGGAGGCGAGCTAAATCCTTAAGCGAAGCGACTTGGAGAGCGAGAAATTATTAGGTCCACTGGGGATAGTGAGTGGCAGGAATGCCAAATCATCATTAGATATGTTGCCCAGGCCCCAGTGAGTCTGCTCATGCTGAAGAAAATCAGTCAACCCCATGCGCACAGGAAGGCCAGCGGGCTCGGCTCGCAGTGCTCGGTGCTTCGTGCTTCCTCCGGCACGGACTCGCCTTCGGCCCTTACCCTCATTAGCGGCCCTGAGCACATACGGCATTTTCTTGGACAACCAGCGTGGGGCTGAACTGGACAGATTTGGTGGACACCACATGAAGAGTAGGTATCCTAAAAAAACTACTCGTAGTCAGCGTGCTGGCAGCCACCCCTCCCTGTGACTGCAAGCCTTACAAGTTGCTCCAATATTTGTTGTGTGGTGCGGTGGCTGTACTTTGTACATGACACGCAGTCTTTGCGGGGTCTCGTCTGTTCCTCGTTCCCCACATTGGAATTTCGAATCGGAGCCACTCAAGTTAGTAATGTCCATCGTCTGTCCACAGACTGTATGATATCGAGGCCTGGGTATGTGAAAGATTAGGTATAAAGAGGTTTATGAAAAGAATTAGGGGGAGGGGTTTAGAGCCGGATGAGAAGGACTGTGATGATAGTTGTCTGTACGTGCTAGTTCAAACTGGCTGCTTTGGAGTGGTGTCGAAGTTCATGTCAGTACTCGACCGAGCGAATTGCGCATGTGTCGCAGGAGTGCCAATTAATATTTTTTAGCATCCATTATCACGTTGATACCACCAGCAGCTCACTTCTAATCAACATCTTTCCCCGTCCGCACAGGAAGGCCAGCGAACTTGGCTCGCAGCGCTTCATACTTCCTCCGCTGCACAGCAGACACACTAGGACCGACCTTATCCTGAGCGCGCACAAAATCCTCCAACACAACAACCACCCGCGGCTGATTCTCTACAGAACCTCCACCACTGTCATCCATCTGATCAAGCGCACCAAGAACACGTCTAAGCGCAACAACTCCCGCCTCCCGAACGACAGCTGCCAGATCCGCACCGCTATACCCATCGCATTTTTCCCGCACGATGTGCTCTGCGCCCTGCAGTATCGTCTCGGTGTCTGGTTCTGTAGGCGCGAATGGGACTTTGCGCACGAGCGTCCGTACGATCTCGACGCGTTCGTCAGCGGTTGGTAGGTCAACATATAGGAGCTTGTCGAGACGCCCCGGGCGAACCATAGCTGGGTCAATCATATCGGGACGATTCGTTGCGGCGATGACGTAGACAGATTTGCGGGAGTCAAGTCCGTCTAGTTCTGTGAGTAGGGTGTTCACAACGCGTGCGGAAGACTCTGACTGTTAAAAATAGGAATGTGAGATAGATATTGGAATGGAAAATAGAGGGTGCGTACCATGCTTTCGTCTCTCCGAGGGACAAGAGCGTCTAGCTCGTCGAAGAATATCACACAGGGAGATGAGGCACGGGCACGAGAGAACACCTGTCTCACAGCTCTCTCGCTTTCGCCGACATACTGCGCTCCCATTAGCAAATTACCTTGAGAAATGGAACGCGACCGACTTTGTTTAGAAGCTCAGGGCCCTTGACGCTGATGAAATTCGCCCTGGACTCGTTTGCGACAGCTTTAGCCAGCAAGGTCTTTCCGCATCCCGGTGGACCCCACAGTAGCACGCCACACGCCGCCTCGATGCCCACAGCGCTGAACAGCTCAGGGCGCTTGATAGGCTGCACAATTGCCATATGTAGCTCTTCACGCGTGCCATGCAGTGCGCCGATATCGGCCCACGTCACATCTGGCACGGTTGCAAAACCCTCGCGCTTGGAGGAAGGCTGAACTTCACGTAGCGCGGCGTAAAAATCGACCGAAGCAATGCAGAGAGGGGCAAGCTGAGCGGGTGTGAGAGGAGAGGGATGTGCACTGAGGAAATGCGCGATGGAAGAAGTGGAGAGTTGGGATGCTAGTGAGACAAATGGGGTTACACTTGATGAAGTATCGGCTGGGGGCGTTGGTAGCGGATCCACTGTCATTGGGGTACCTTGGTCGTTTTCTAGGGCCTCAGGAAGGACGAGCGTGCCGTCTGTGAGTTGTTTGAAAATGCGTTTGACGGCGATGACGCCCGCTGCGCCTGTTAATGCCGATAGGTCTGCACCTACGTAGCCAGGAGTGGCTTTGGCAAAGGCAGCGAAATTGAAGTCGCCGTCTAACCGGAGTTTGGCGCATAGTACTCGCAGAATTCTGACAAAAGCATGAGATGGACTCTCAAAGGATGATGTGATACTATCGACATACTTGTTTCGGGCTTCCTCATCCGGGACGCCCATGCTAATCTCGTGGTCGAACCGGCCAGCGCGACGGAGAGCAGCATCTAATGAGTCTGGTCGGTTGGTAGCCCCAATGACGATCACAGGTTTGTTTTCAGTCTTCTCCCAGGACATATCTGCACGGGTCGTGTTAGAAGATGATGGCAATGAAAAGGATATCAAAACTACCATCCATGCACGTCAGGAACTGTGCAACTATACGTCGCTCCATCTCTCTCTGGGCACTCTCTCGTTTTGGAGTGATAGCATCAATCTCGTCAATGAACAGTAGACACGGCGCGACACGCTGGGCGTGATAATGAGACCGACAAAACACCACTCGAAACACGAGACATACCTTAGCCTCGTCGAATGTATCTCGTAGGGTTTTTTCGGATTCTCCAGACATGCCAGACACAATGGACGGAGCAGATATGCTGATAAACGGAACACCCAGTTCCTGCACACAATCAAACAACTTCCACACGATTTGGTGGGCGCACTCACCCCAGCTATTGCATTCGCTAGAAGGGTTTTGCCGCACCCCGGAGGGCCATGCAGCAAAACACCACGCGGAGGCTGCACACCAGTGTGCAGATATATCTCCGGATGACAGAGAGGCATGGCAACAAGCTCAAGCATCTTTTCGACACATGCTTCTACACCACCTAGATCGGACAATCGAGTAGCAGGGGGAGTGTGATCTTTGGCTATGGCATTAGTAGATAGCTTCGGCCGTTTACTGCCGTCTTCTGCTGTTGAACGGGCTGAGCGCAATTTTCGCTTTGAAGAAGGGGGACGTGTGTCGGGTGAGGTCACTTCAGTCGTAGCGGGTGTTATGGAAAATGGAGAAGGTATCGAAGTCCCTGGTTCAGCTGGGTGGTCTAACGCGGGTAGTTGGTTTGTATCTTCTGCAGGTGTCTCGGCAGGCGTGTTTGGCAAAAGCGGAGCAGGAGGAACCGAATTTAAATTGAGTTTCGCCTTTCTATGGGTGGACCACAGGCTTTGCGTAGACTTGTTCAAAGCATTTGAACCCTGTCTGATCCATTGTGGTTACGACCTGTTCAATGACTTTAAATCGTGGAACGCACATCCATTACAACTTTTGAAGTTGGTAGAACTTGCTCAGGCTCAAGCATGGGTGCACAGCCACCAAAAGATGTTATAAAGTTGGTGCAGACGCTACTTAGTGCTATATAGCCTATTCTCTCTTCAAATATACTTTGGAATAAATACTACGACGAAACCTCGAGTAAATTTCCATACATAGCAGGGTCCCGGCAAGTATTTCCGTGTTACACTACACGCTCCTGGAAAGCAATGGAAGCCATCTCAGTTGCTGCGTCGGAGTCGGCAACGAGTTTAACATGATATTCTCGAATGCTAAGGACGAGGCGTGGTCCCAGCACGAACATCTGCACGACCACAAAAATTTGAAGAATGCCATCATATATCTCTGCACCTGCGGAATACGAGTCCTACAGAGATGATAAACATTAGCCACATGCAAAAGTTGGTGACAGATCTGCGCACCAAGATGTTTGGAGAGACATGACCAATTTGGAGGCAAGAAACAGCAGCAAAACTAGCATGCGCATAACTTCAGCGGCCAAGATAACAGCATCTATATTCAAGTACAAGCTCACCTCGCAAAGTAAAGCACGTGAGATTTTATCAACACTGTGAAACAGTCTCTGACAGTTGATCCTGTCGATCGTCTGAGTTGTCGGAAGTGCTTTACAGCAATCCAGACTGAAAGAAACAGTGCGAGGACCTCCCATATAGTGTTGAGGGTCCAAACCATTGTGATCAGAAACTGGACATCTCCCTCGTATTCATAACTGCACGCATAGGTGCCAGAGAGTATTGTCTCCTCTAATATTCGTCCAATGAGCATTGTTCTTCAAGCCAACAAGTAAAGCTTACCCCCTACAATATACTTGAATCCTATCGCGGTGATCACTGTGCAGGCGATGTTGATAGCTAGAAAGATCACAACAAGAAAGATGGACATCTTTCTTGATCCCTGATACATGGCATACAGCCGAGCTATCATAACGACTTGCATGGACGTTTCAACATCACTGAGGTATCGCGGTTGGGTAGCTCACCACCCAGCATGGCAGCTATGACCACATTTATCCAATGTATTGCATTTTCCATCATATTGCCTAAAACACTCAGTTAGCAGTCGCCCTCGTAGCTAGGATCAAATATTCCAAACACACTCACATCTATTGCGGCTATGTTCAGGCAACATACTTGTAAAGAATCTCACTCACCCCTACATAGAAGGGAAGTTAATTGGATATAAATGGGAGGTATGGATACAAAATACTCGCCGCATCTGACACAGAGACTGACGGAAGACCTCCTACATACCGCAGGTCAGAAGAGATAAATTTACACGGTGCATATGGGACATACGCAGCATGTAAATACTGATTGTGAAAAGTGGGCTATTAGCCTAGCGTTCATTTGTCAACCTTGAAAACGTACGTGGAGTATGGTGTTCCAACATAGCGTATCTAGAAGAATTTTAGAGTCAGCACAACTTGCCAGCCGCGCTATAGGATAACATGAGGTACGAACAACGAGATACATAACAGTCATGAGGGACCAGCGCGGCCTCTGTCACAAATGAATTGTATCATCCTCGTCTTCTTCATGAAACTCAGTCGCTCACCCAGATCAAATCAATCTGTGATAGCATTCTTAGCGAGATGACTGCTCCGAAATGGCATCAACCTACCTCTTGTCCAAGTGTCAGTACTGACAATATTGTAAGCATATCAATGGGTATTCAATACTATTTTGCTTACCCCAATCATATATCACAGCAGCGAGTGAGGCAACTGCAAGATCACAGTTAAGGTTAGATCCGGACATCAATGACAGCATTCGGTGACTGGCTCTCCACGAACCTGAAAAATAGCTAAAAAACCGAGTCGAATCAATGACCGGCCACAAAGTGGGATCATTCGAAACTAGGGTCATATTCGAGGATGGAACTTGGTGAATGTATAATGACGACCTATATATACTACCATTCTGCGCCAATGTCAGCATGACGGGGATAAATGTTCCATGCACAGATTCAGGAGCTCCACGAGCAAAACCACGTAATCATAGCTTCAACATAAATCTACGCATGATGCGACCACCGACACCGCCTGTCGTCTCGATGATAATTTCCGATGAGGTCATCTGCACTGTCTTGGCCCCACTGGCCAGGATCGGGGTACAACAGCTTCTCTGGCAACTCCTAATAGGTCTCGTTGTGTCGGCGGGGTGCCGGGGCGGTCGGGCGTGGGGGGATAGAATGGATCGAAATAGAGCATGTAAGTAACTCACCCTCTCCACCTGGACTGTCAACGCCGTCATCATCGGACTATCACATGCACAAAAGTATGATAAACGTACCAAACCTAATGCAAAACGCACTAACGCCGTGCATCGTGTAGTTCATGCGATGGTGATGTATCAATTTTCACAGCCAAATAGGACACTACGCCTAGGCCAACCCGGAAATGAAGAGGGCATAGGTGAAAAGAAAACATGGTCACGCTTGTACGACCGCAGTCCCCAGAACTCTTGATATTGTAGTTGTGCAGGCTGATAGTACATCAATGGGCACTGATGCTTCAGTGATCTTCTCAGGCTTCTGTCCAACTCGGGCCCGCATTTCATATACGCTAGACCGTGATCAGCGTACCAATTTGATGATATAAAACTCACTGCGGGACCTCATCGCACTCGGCAATATGACGGGCAGGGCCCAAGTGGCGTGAAGCGATTTTATTACATGGTCGTACACGGATCAATGTTCAAAGGACAGGGTCCACATGTCATACAGCACACGCTATTTGCATCATTCGCCATCTAGAGTGGAATTCTCCGGGTCAGAAACGAGCGCATCTGCGCAGCTGACAGCTGTAAATAACCTATCTCACCTAGGCTACGTCTTGAAAGTTGTGATCACCTCACTGAAGTCGAGGATCAAGAACACGAGCCAGAGCAATACATATGCTTGCCTCTGTATATATGACATGACCTGTTGACGAGGTCCGTCCTCAGAAGAGTTTAAAAGCTTGGCTAGTATGTATTCTTCAAGTCGTCAGTATAGGCTAGGGTATGATCATCAGTGTGCAGCAGGCGTGATTATGATGTGAACAATTTGTGAACACAACCACTGTTGAACTCGAGGTATGTTCGAATTCCGTGGATTAATTCTGAGATGGACTAGCACTTGGGACCATGATTATAGGATCAGCATGCAGGCCTGCAATACTTGGAAGTAGTACTTGAGTGTCAAGGTATAAACCTGTGCCTGAAAGTTGATGCGCGGTTATTTCCGGGTATCATTTATCCTATCAACCTCCACCAGCCTTCTCGTCCGTCTTGTAATTATCACACCCAGAGACTTTCGGCCAAATGTGCTTTAAACTTATTCGATGAGCGAAGGAAATCGGAAGAAACGCTAGGGGTGGCTGAAGCCAAGTCTTGACTCGCTATTATCACCAGAGAGGGGCAGGAGGTATGAAATGTCGCCCTTACAAATACGTCGTCTTTCAAATTTCTGCCGAAGGCTTGGTTCGCCAGCTGTCAATCAAGGGCTGTTTCGCTCAAAGCACCGCACCGCACCCTGCACTCATTAGACTGGCTGCGAGTTGCAACACACAGGATCCCGTATCCGATCAAGCAAGCCAGGCAGATGGAAGTTTACTGTTTGAAAGCGCCATGTGCGATAATCGCGCTGGCGTAGCCTTCTGAGGCTGTCACACTCCTCGATGTGTAAACAGAAGTATCCAGATTTGCATATTGGACGAAAAACTTATCTGACAGATATTGAAGTTGGGTGCTCGTTGGAACCACTCAGCATGATCAGCTGCCTGTCCAAGAAGATGAGTCTGCACAGTTTTGCTCGGGAATAATACGACAGCATATCGATACGATATACTCAAAATTACGCTGTTGGGACGCTACAGTGCTGATGGTCCCTTCACGTATGAGAACATGATCAACGCGCAAGTACTAAAGGTCGCATGATGTGCTAAAGAGTTGGCTGTGGAGCAGCGCAAGTAGTGGGTGCCGACTGTGCGTACATTTGATCAGAATGAGCATACTGCGAAAGAAAAATAAGCATAGAGTCACCTCAAGAAATGCATCTTCTGCAACAATGGCCTGAGCCTGAGGCTCATCGACGTTTGGCACATCGACCACATCCTTCGGGTCCAGCAGTTCTCCATCTTCCCTCTGTTGTTGTCCCGCTCGTCTTGCCTCTATGCCAGTTATCCACTTCTTCATCCTTCGTTCTATGGCTTCTTTACTTCGTGGCCCTCTGCGAAGCTTCTTTTTCCTAGCATTGCCATATGGGTCACCATCGCAAGGAAGGACAAATTTCTTGGCTTTGGGCATCAGAACCCAGGAGTGTTCTAGTATGTCACTGAACTAGGCTGCTGCAAGGACGCAAAGATCAAATACAAAGTTATTGCAAGTGGATGTCTGAAACTCTACACTTACCTCGCAGGTGGTAAAGCAATATTGCAGTTGAGTTTACTTACGTTAAGCAGCATTTCGGTACTATGTTGTGACCCGTCCGTTGGTCTCCGTTACGGATGCCGTCAAAAAGGTGTCCGATGAATCTTACATCACATCCTAAAAGTGCATTAAGAGGGAATCGAACCCCCGGCGGGTCGATGGCAACGACCCAGGTTACCACTACCCCATTAATGCCCATAAAATTTTAACCACTCTTGCCAATAACATTCATACTATCATTCCTGGGAATCTGCAACTGGCATGTAATATGCAAAATGTTCAAAACACCTCAACGCGCTGCTTGAATCACCTCGAAAAAATTCAGGCGCATGTAGGCTACTTAGAGATGATGTACTGTCCAAGTAGAATAAAAATTTCTCGAGTGTTGCAGCTGCGAGAGACGGAATAGTGGTGATTTTCAACCTTGTATAATCATAAATGATCCAGATCCCATAGATCCTAAAGAGATATTCAAAATTTTACACTTGGAGTCTATCAAACACCTCATCAGGGTGTCAGAACACAATTTCGATAGAGGTCGTTCTCTTGTTTTAAGATGCTATAGACGAAGGATTGTTGACATGTATGAAAGCGTGACAACAGATAGGAGAGTTGTGTAAGAAATTCAATCTCCTCTACGGCAAAGTTGACGTGCCGCTACTGTGCCCGACATGTGACACGACGTGACCATATTTTGCAGAATACCAGTCAGACCCTGAATTTTCTCGGTCTTCATCCGACACTCCACCACAAAATCATTAAAATCGGAAAAAATCAGATTCATATAGAGCAGATACGAATATATATTGGTGTAAATCCGTAGAAGACAATATGATGTGGTTGAGGAGTTACAAAAGATTTATTGAAAATGTTGCAGAACCCCAGGAGTGATAGTATTGTTGCAAGGTAGTCAAACTAGATGATATAACAATACGCTACCAGAGATACAGCACTTGGATGCACATCAACGTCCTACTATCCTTGTGTTCTTCCTCCTGCCCTTCCTGCCCACACCCTCCTCCCCAAGTAAAGCCATTAGCTTCCGCTTCTCCGCCTCCTGTCCAGGATCCTCATACGTCACGCGCAGACTATCTTCACTCGGACGCGCGCTCCCGTCCAGCAGGCTCATCGCATCATAATATATGGGCTGAGGAAGCGGCACAAGTCGTGAAGGACTAGTAACGGTCTCGCGTGATTCTTGCCGAGATTGCACCTACAATAATAAATGAATCAATAGTCGGGGGATAACTCTAAGCTGTCAACGAACCCTGGAGCGCGGCTGTGGCCGCGGCCGCTTGCCCCTCCGCTGCTCCGGGCGCATAACATCGTCTTCTGATATCTGTCTCTTCCCCAGCAGCGTCGTTAGGCTCTCCTGTAACTCGCGTGCAACGTCTCGTGGATGAGGCACTCGCACCGGTGAGGGTTCGCACGTCAGCCTTGCATCTGAACTTGGTGGGAGTTTCATTGGCGAGGGCGAGCTGGAGGAGGGTATACGTCCGTTAGGATCCAGTGAAGGCACCGGAGGATTGAACTCTTCAAAGAGCAATGGAGGTCTCTGGCGTGCAGGGGGCAAATCCACATATTCAAGTGGAGGAGAGCTGCTTTGCGGTGGCAATGGAGGCGGAGAGGCTGAGAATCGCTCCCCATCGTCGCCCTCGCATTGTGGCAAAGCGTTATCGAGTGAGCCGTTTGACTTGCCGAAGAATGTGACCGGGGGGGCGTGCTCGATATCAAGAAGAGTAGATGTTCGGAGATCTTGTAGGAGATTTGACTTCTTTACGAATAGCGGAGGGACAGATTTGTCTGTGATAATAGAACAATCAGAATGACGTCAAATGTTGAAATGATATATCCTCTGGCTTACTATTACCCTTAGCAGTATCCACCATCCGCACGTCCTTCGCCTTACCCTTTGCCATTCGGTCGCTGACTTCGCCAATGAGATATTCGCTGATGTCAGGCACCGTCCCCTCCGTTGCCATATCCTCCAGCCATGCCATGCCCACGACGGGGATGTTCCACTCTTTTGCCTTGTCATATTTGGCACCACAAGCACTCGGACAAAGTAGATGTGTCGAACGTCGGGAGAATATCTGGGCGAGCGTTATACCCAACGCGCGCAGCAGACGCTTTGTCCAGCATAGCTCAGACTGATCAAGTCCAGAAAGGCTCAGAATGATTTGTTCGGCGTCTGTGATCATGTCAGCATGTGTAAGATGGGGGAAGCAAGTTCATGGTGCGTACTAGGTATTGGGCAGGGAAGGGTGAGAGGCGTGAATGATATATTTTCGTGCGGTCCACATATTCGCTCTTGGAAGACCGAGTGTTCGAGCCAACATTCTGTGCGATATTTGGCACGCAACATCTCATCAGGTTCGTTCTGATATAGTTTGCTCCCACTAAGCGATCCGCTGCATAAGACGCCCCATGCGTACCAGAAGGTCGAAGGCTCACCTAATGAGTCGTACCACGATGAAATCGACATTGTCCGTATCTTCATCCATGACCACGCCTCCCCCGGTATCAATAGCATTGCGTACATTCGCACATTTCGCCTCCCCAAGCAGACGGAAGCGGTAACCCGCGAAGAGTGTCGCCATTGAGTCCTCGACCTCAGGTCGGTGGGGTGCTTCACTCCCCTCTGCGTCCTCAGGTCCCAGAGCTGCAACAGTGGTTGTCCGTCTGAACGGCTGCCGTGTCACCAGCTCCTTCGCGGGCGGCGCAAACGAATTGACGCGTTTGAATGAAGAGATCACGGATTTCCCCTGTTCTTTATCCTTCTCTTTGACTTTCGCTCGTACATCAGGCATGAGACGTGCTGGTAATCGTGTTGGCGACATCGATGGGCCTTTCATTGACTGTGACTTTGAAGGACTGCGCACAAGTTTGTTGGCAACTGCATCGAGCTCGAATCCCCGTGGACGTAAGAGACTCCCCCAGAGCTGAAGCGTCACTGCGCGAACTGGAGCCCGCGCAAGGGAAGCAGGTTCCTCTTCCTCCAGGTTGTCATGTTCAAAACTGGGTTTCGGTGGTGCTGGCGTCCTGGGTAGATGCCCATCGACAGGAATCGCATTCGAAGGGTGTGTGCCTGGGGCGGAGTCATGGACCGGTATTGAGGTGGTAAACTCTATTTTGTGTGTGAACTAGTTTTGAAGTTATGGAGTGACTGTCTACTTACCTTCGTTCGTAGTCTTTCTCTCTGGCCTCGGCCGCGTGACGACGTATCGTTTTTCCTCGAAGCGTCCTCCAAATTCCAAGCAGTCCCAGAACCACTCCTCCCAGACGACGTGGATCTTTGCCTCGCCACGTTTGTTGAACTTATCAGCGTAGCGCATCTTCTCAGTCTCGTTGTCGCCCGCACATAGTAGATGTGTAACCTTGACAGGGCGTTCGATGGCTTTAACGTACGTCCCACCGTGTCTGGTGAGGGCCCGGTTTATGCTTGCGCGTTGCTCGAGGTCGTCAATACCTGAGAGTGAGAGTGTGACACCGGAGAAGATGGGGAGGCGGTGCGCAGAAATAGTCTGCGGATGTTAGGAGTGTGTTGTGGGTGATTCTGTTGTGCTCACCTCTGCTAGGTCTACGTCATCTCCACGCAACCAGACTTGATACGCATCCGTTATCCACTCAGGACACATGATAGGTATCTTGCGTTCTAGCGCACACTGCACCCATGTAAATAGAATTAAACAAAGACGAGAGGCACCTGAGAGTAGTCTCACCGTGTACTTGGCTCCGCCATGGCTGTTTGCTAGTAAGTGGGTCACTCTATCCGTTAAATCACTGGTAGATGTTGCGCCAAGTTCAAATGCCTGTTTAAACAAGGTAGGCTTCCCATACACTATTAACTTCACCAGATCTGCCACAGCTACAACCAGAACCGGCGCACCTTGTCCATGGTACCCGTCGCGCAGAGCGTAACTCCATTGAACGGTCTAGGACACAGATCAACCATACTCGCATCAGGAGGGATAAGTTCGGAATCTGAGCTGTGGTCATATGGCGCGCCTTGGGCATGACGGGATTGTGGTTGAGCGGGTCTGAGTTTGACATTGGGAACCTGCATAACCAGTCTGAGTGTGTGCAGTCACTGAGCAGGTCCGCACGCACCTTGTGTGATTTGTTTGACCGACGCATCTCTCCGAACGGTTTCTATCGTATTTTGTTCAAAACATCAATTCAGCGGTATATGTTCCATGGAGGTCACGTGAGCGGTTCAGGGTAGGTCAATTCGCGCCTTCAAACCCAACAGGTTACAATACTAGTACGTATACTGTGCGCTCTAGCCTCGTCGACCATGATCCGAGTTCACAATTCGTTCATTCGCATTGATCACGATGCCATGGAGCACTCTGAGTAAACTGACCGTTCGAAAAGAATTTTAGAACACCTCTGAGGGTGGACCTCGCCGAATCAGCAGGGCAGAAGTTACCTGGAAAGCATACGTAATGCTCTGGCCCACCTACGAGTGCTTCGTGTCCTCGCGCGATCACGAAGTTTAACTTCCTTGGAAGCCATAAGCTGGATTTATGTGGTTTATCTTTGATCTGGCGATCTGTTGCCATTGCTAGCTTTGCCCTACCCGTGGTGTTCTGATAAATGTCCCACAGTGAGTTGATTCCATCATCTTACGCGTACACACCTCACATTCCAGCATATAGGAACCGGGTCAAGTTGGCACCGAAGATGGTTACCGAAAGACGATGATAATTTCCAACGTGAGCCTGTATAATGTGAAGAATAAGAGGCCAGGCTTCCTACTTGGTTATGCGGCCATACAGGCCTATCGGAGTCACGTTTTCTACCCTGAGGCTGTATCCTCATTTCTGAGTTCACCAGACGGTACCGGTTACGGATTCTCAGCCAATTGGCTGTGCAGATATGATGCAGCGCCGACGTATTAACTTTATGATTGATATATGTGCACAGGCATCACTTCCTCATCAGAGTCGCACAACCCTTATCATGTGTTTTGCATCTTGTGATGTCATCCAATCATAGTCCGATGGCTGAATCGATGCAAGTACGCTTGGCGAGAAAATCAAAACCGGGAATTGGACACAATTCACCGACATCATAATTCACGAACTACTTGACCAAGTTTGTCAGTGTTAAATCATTCCGGTGGTATATCTAGCACGAAATCCATCGTGATGTCCGCCAATTTCCCCACTCACTAATACACCCATCCCTCGAAAATGACGCTAGTCTCAAATGATCCCTGTTGGTGGCCGATGATCAAATCGTTTCGATTATCGGGCTATTTCACATGTTCGTGGAGGCCAGTCATGTCGATGATGTCTCATTCTAACCTTGATTGTGATTTCGCAGTTGCCTCAACTACAGCACTGATATATGATTGGGGTGAGCGAAATGTTATAGCAGAGCCATTGATATCCTCATGATATTTCTAGTACTGACATTCGGACAAGAGGTAGGTTGATGTCATTTTTATGGGAGCAACCATCTCGCTAAGAATGGTTTGATAGGTTGAACTGGTCTGGGTGAGTTATGTCCCGTATCAGAAAACGACATGACGATACCATTATATCGGCACAGAGGCAACACTGGTCCCTGATAACCGTCTTGTATCTCAGTGTATGCGGCCCATGTTATATGCATAGCTGGCAATTGTGCTGACTCCGATTTGTTCTAGATACGCTACGTTGGAATACCATATTATATGTATGTTTGCAGGGTTGACATGCTGGCGTCATGCTAATCAGCCATCTCTCACAACTAGCATCAATATTATGATGGGTACGTCTCCTTTTATACATTGTTTTCGTGTCTTCTAATCGGTGGCACATAGCATCCTCGGTGACAGATGCAGTGCGTATTATACCATGATGCTTGGCGTCCCTGTTCTAGTAACTGTTATTCCTATGCAGGGGTGAGTGCGATGCTCGACCAATTTCTTGGTCAAATACAATGACCACAATAGGTGTGAGTTCCTTTGGAATGTTTGATCTTTCGGAGTTAATCATTAATTGGGTGTTTCAGGCGTTATGATGTACTCCACATTAAATTGGATAAATGTGATCGTAGCTGCAATGCTAGGCGGTGAGTGACTCTGCTGCAATACCTCAGTGACATTGACTGAAACATTGTGCAAGTCATCATGCTCATTCGGATACATGCCATGTATCAGAGATCGAGAAGAATGCTTATCTTTCTCATTGTAATCTTCCTGGCCGTCAACATTACCTGCGGAGTGATTGTCGCAATAGTGCTCAAGTATATGTCAGGGGGTAAGCTTAAGTTATATCTCAAAGAATCAGGCTCGTTTGACGAATATCAGAGGAGCTCATCCTCTCCGGCACGTATTGGTGCACTTATATCTATAAGGCGGACGACCTACTCCTGATATATGTGACTTGGATACTCACCACTATATGGGAGGTCCTCGTACTGTGTCTTTCGATCTGGATTGCTGTAAAACACTTCCGGGAACTACGACAACATTCGGCAGGAGGGATCGTGGGGGACTGTTTCAAAATGTTACTAAAATCCCATGTGGTTTACTTTGCAAGGTGAGCTCGTAATTTGAATGTGGATCTTTTCCCGCTAAAGTTCCGCACATGCTAGTTTTGCTGTTTGTTGCTGCGCCCTTAGTACACAGCTCTCTAAAGGTCTTGGTACGCCGATCTATCTCCGATACCTGCATGTAACTGCTGTTCATCATTTCTTTACGACTCAGATTCTGTGGGATTTCAGATATCTACCGGTATTTTTGAAATTTTCTCATACATACAGATGTTTGTGCTGGGACCACGCCTCATCCTTAGTGTTCGAGAATATCACGCTAAGCTGGTGGCCGACTCCGATGCAGCAACCGGCATGACTTCAATTGCTTTCCAGGAACGTGTACATGTGTCAACTGGCAGCGGTGTGTAACACCGGAAATGCTTGCTGGGTAATATGCTGGGAGCAGGAGGAAATTGTTCGAAGTTTCATCGTGGTACTTCATATAGTTTGTTCTGTATTCCGAAGCATATTTTTGGAAGGGAGTTGAACTCATCCGAAGAAACCAAATTTTCGTTGTATACCCAAGTAGCTGCCTACCACACTTATACCAATAACACGCTGATATCATCCCTAACGTCTCACTAAATTCGAGTTCAGGTCTATGTTAGGTGCTTTGCAATTTCGTGCTTGCATACAATTGCAATGAATAATTGATAGTTTGGCTCATGTCAGATGCGTCCTTCAAAGTTTACAAGAGACCCCATGCTTTGTGTGGCCGACAGGACTGAAGCCTCGGTGCCTCAGGACTTCGAAATCATAGGAGATTGGGAAGCGTGTATGTTTACGACTCCGACCACTTTCGCCAAAGGTATTTGTTATAGTACTAACTGCAAGCGCTCCGCAATGTGACATTCAACGATTCACATAGAGTCGTAAAATTTTGCTCACTATGTAAGTGTTTATCTGTCAACGGATTCATAGCCTGTGAACTGGGCCTTACATCGGTCACAGGTACAGGAGCCGTGATTGTCCATCTCGAGTTCGCTGAGCCCACCTGAAATTCTTTGTGCAGTCATGTTCTTGGTGAGTACATGTATGATGCGGGAGCAGCTATGTCTTCTGCAACTTGTATCTGATTGCATGCGTGTACTTGCTGCCTGCCCTACGGTCTGTCCGCTCAAGAATTGTCTTGAAATCTTCTGTAACCAACAATAATCTCAGCACATCATAACGATTGAAATGGGTGCATATCGAGTGCACATTTGTAGTGGAAAACTATTAGTTTCTTCGTACCCCCAGCCCTGCGCCCCGCATACTATGACGTAGATTGCAAGCACTTGTCAGGTCACCACCGTGCCTTGGTGGGTGTCCCCCCCAAAAGGATCTGACAGCTTCTGCTATATCGTGTCACTTCAGTAACCGCGTCCAACATATAGGTCTAGAGGTGACTTTTCACTGTAGAACGAATCAGACCGAGCTCCGTGGTTGATAAATCGATGAGGCAAATAGACAGCTCGTTGTACACAAAATGCAGTTTCGAGGAATTCCATGGTAGCCGCACCCTAGTAATTGATGTGACAAAACAAGGCGTCCGCCGGACTCAACTGCCAGTGACTGGGACGTTGAAGTTTTAAACTGGGTTCAATTGATTAGGGAAAGTATACGTGGGCCGCCTGTGGCCAACAACATGACACAAACTCAACTCAATCAAGTTCGTAGTGCAGGGCCTGCAACAACAATTCAGTTCGTTGTCGACTGTGAGAAGGACAATCGAACCAGGGCAAACAATTATGTTGTCATCATACGCTGCGGTGACATGATGTCATCCGGAACAATGACACAACCCCGTGCAGAACTGGACCCACTATGTGTTGTTGTCTGGGAGGACTCTTGTTGTTGACAATTGTTCGGGTACATCTTCCGCTCAGTGGGTCCACAGACAGTCGTTGCAGCCTGGAGAGATTTAAAGCCCAGCTTACATCTCGAAACTGATCAGAAGAACCCTCCATTTTATAAACCTTCCAGCGGTGTAGCATTTTGACGTACTTACGATTAGATTTAAATTTAGATTCCCGAGTGCCAGATGCAAGGAAATCCATTCGAGTGTTGCAATAGGTCAACTGCATTCGGTATCCACCGCTGCAACAGACAGCAACATCGAAATCTATAAACCAGGCACAAGAGAGTGAGTGCGTCGCGAAGTTCAAGGGCCACCCAGCTAAGTGTCAGCCGAGCAACCAACAACTCAGTTGCGTGGGCGCCTGATGGTGCACTTCGACTATGCATGCGCGAACGTTGATCTGCTGCTGACCCAGGGTCAAGTCTTCAATCTGGGCAGAGGAGGCTCATCTGCTTCCAGGTCGAGGGTAACAGGAATATCTGCGTTCTGAATAAGATCTGTATGGTAATGGTAACTATAAGGGACGATGAACATACAAATCTCATGATTCCAAAGAGTCGTCATAACACTAAGGCGCAGTACAGAAGCGGATGTTGTGTATCACAATCAATGATGCGTAGTGCGTCAATACGGACTCGGATGTTTATCGACTCAGACATTGTAGAAGTCGCTAGTTCAGGAGAATATAGATCGTCAAGAAGGCCTTCATGGGCAAACCTATCGGACGCACAGGTAGATCTTGAGGCTTTCATGCGCGCATAGAAGTTGATCTTAATACAAGTTTATTGTGTCCTTGTTGGCGATCAGGAAGGGGGTGCTGCAAAGGCTAGAGAGCAGCGTCAAATCCGGGGTACTATTCATCCACGCCACAAGTGTTCAGTAGACCAGTACGCCTGCGAAGTCGATGAACACACTCCAGAGACAGATTCCCGCTATGGCAGTATGTGGTGTTGTGTCAGGTTGTGTCCATCAACTCATCTTCTAATTGTTTTGGTGGAAAATGTGCTCCGGAGTTCTGCCAGGTCATGTGATGTTTAGGGCTGGTCCGTATTACTACGTACGGGTATTCAATTTACCTTTTTGGGCGTCGAACTGCCAGTGTGTGGAGCTCGGGACCAGCCTACTTACCAGTTACCACCCTCACGACCAGCCCAGCCTTACAGCCTTGTATTACCATGAACGCGAGTTGGTTTGGATGCCACGAATCAACTCTTCTCTCGACAAGACGTACGTCAGCTATATAGATGTGGCGGACACTGCGTAGGCGTCACTCAGAAGCAAGAAGTGCACTGTGTCGTGGCACCTTGCCATAGGATCGATATATATATATTGCGGCCCAGCCCTTTCCAAACATGCAAGGAAACCGCCACATATTCCTTGGTCAGTAATGGCTTTTAGAGTTTACGTGGTGACTCGGAATTGTCTGCTGATGACTCGGATACCAGTGACTGAGACCCGTACTACATGACACCGATAGCAACATGATAGCTGGTCCCACGCTTCCCTCGATCATCGTGACCCTCCGTAGACCCTCACAGGATGTTATCAAGGCGGTCTTCACCGATGGGCTTGTGTTCTGAATAAGTGGCATGTGGCGGCCGTGCCACGACGCAAGTACCAATACTATTGTCTATTTTGTTTGCCGTGGCCAGAAAGGTAGGTGGCTGACTCGAACAGTACGCAAGCGGAGTTCTCCAGTGAATGGCATTCAGGTTTTTGCTACACAGCAGTGAAACACATCTGTATGCGTACATCCTGTGGGCCTGTGCTTACAATATATAAGTAAGGTGCGTTCCGCCTTTCAGCCCACCATCTCATCCCTCAGGTTTACTTACAACATCAACTGGAAACCATGTCACTCTCCTGTGACGACACCGACTGGGAGGATCCCGAATGCGACGAAGTTACAGAGTGGCACGATAGCACCAAACTCATCCTCGATTATTGCCAGGAGTATCTGAAGTATAGCAGCGACACTGATCATGTCCAACACTCTTCGTAAGCTGCATTCGGTCGATAATTAATGGTGTCCTTGACTATCCCACCGTTCAGTCTCAGACACATGAACGACATACTTTTGAAAAATACACGCCGTAGCTATGAAAAGCGACTCACCGAGGCAAAGAAATACTGCTTTCAAGCCCAGTACCTTAGCACAAAATTGACTATAGTAAGTCGTGGATACACCTAGTGGTCAGCATGACTTAATCACCTTTGGGATAGTTATTTAAGCGAGAGAACCGCTCTGATTACAATGGGTGGACTCAAAGATATGCTTTCTTGCATGGTATGGATAGCTATCTCGTAGAATTTTGGGAGACTGATCGTACTTCTTCTGCCCAGGGAAAGGGTATGGAGCGAGAACAGATAAAGCTGATAAAGTGGCTCAAACAGATGAATATCTTGTCACGATTGATCCCCAGAGCTTTGTAATCTCCCGGAGGTCCCCTTTTCAGTGACAGGTCGTCGCACTCCGCTTGGATCCTCGGTTGCTTGGGCGAAAAAAAACTCTATGTCTCTACCCCAGCGCTCTGTGCTGGCGGATATGTCGAATCATTTGTTGGGCGCATTCTTTGTTAGCATATATACCGTGAAGAAATTAGAACACTTGTCTCATTCGTACACGTAAGGTGTCAGTGCACCCATTTGTCGCCCAGAAGTACTAGGGAGCCGAACCTAACCCGAGCATCGCTTTTGTCTTCACCGCCGGTTTGTTCGTACATCATAACACGTTTCACAACGATGAAACAACAAGCCCCCGACATAGTTATATGATCCCGCCTATCTACGTGCTGTCATAGAAACCCCACACACATAGTATTGTTTCAACAGAACAAGGATTACAGTGCGGCGGAAGCGGTAGGCGCTTCGACTGTCTAGGCATGCATCCATCTCTGTGGTGCCTTGCTAGAAGGACGGTCCGTACAAGAGTTACCAAACCCACTTTTGTGGGGATGATTCCCTGCTACGCTGTACCCCTTAGCACCTGATTGTTTCGCTTCTGGAACCATTTATGCTGAGAAAGATATAAGGTGCGCGCTCAACCGGTCAATCTCCAGCCAACTTACCAATTCCTTCTGCCCCCCCTTGAAGCTCATTACCTGTCATGTCTATCACGATTACTCAAAAGTTTGTGTATCAAGGTTCTTCTGTGGAGTATGCCTCCGATTGCCCGATGGGCACCCGGGAAATGGTCCAGGCCTGGTATCACCAGACCAGTGAGGTGCTACGACAATGTACTGCGCTGATGAGTTACGGGAACGAGAGCGATGTCGCACAACTTAGCCGGTAAGAGTTGCAAGATCCTCTCCAATGCACAACTATCTTACTCGTGTTCGCAGCATACAAGCAATGAGGACCGTCATGTATCAGCTTCTTGATAAGAGAACAAGAGAAAGTCTCTCAAGGGCGGTATCTCTGGGCGACATCTGCCTTAACCTGTCGTTCGACTTGTATAATCAGTTGCGGGAGGTGAGTCCAGTGTTTCGTTGTTGGACTGTTATCCTCATCTTTACTGTCCAGAGAGAGTCGTATGGTCACAGTGGAAGATCTAAACGAAGCTCGACTTACTCCCTAAATGGGTCTTACGCACACATATAACCATAGAGGCACATAGCCTTACCAGATGCTTGGCCGCTTGCCCTAGGTAAGGAGCCTCTACGATGGTCTCAGATATGTTGCTGAGCTATATCACTGCAGCGCTTCTAGGGTTCAACAGCTACATTCTGGTAGCAGCGAGCTGCGCCAGCCATGCCTTGAGAGGGTGGCCAGACCCGAGATTACTGCATTACGCGCACAGTTGCGTTTTCCTTGTAAACTGTTCGAACGGTACTTTGCCAGTTTCTGGCATTTGTTCATACATAGCGTATTGTGTAGTGTAGTAGAAGTACTTAGAAGTAGACTAGAGCGTCTCCCCTCGCCTATCTTGTACAACGGGGCACGTCAGCTGGCCAGTGATAGGCATCAAATTCAAATAGATCACTATGTTGTATGAGGATACGGGCTGTGGAGATATAACATCTGTTCACCTCGATCATACCTGGCAACTGCCATGATAACAACTCAAAATGTCTTATCACAACTGGAACTGACAAAGAGGTGATTTTCTTGGAGGCGATTATTGCAAAAGGAAACAAGCTGCGGCCCGGATGAACATGATTATCCGTTAGGACGGGTACCAGTTCTATGATCCTTGTAAAGGAAATTTTCGTGGGCTGGGATAACGAATCGCTGGGAAGGTGATAGCCTTAAATCTTGGCCATTCGTATTTACTTCTTGTCTCGTATAGGCTGACACGAATAATGTGAAATTCGCGTGTATCCATGTGTATCCCTGGACCCTCAGGCCTCAGGGGGCGTGTTCAAAGCTGCTGGCACAAATAAAGAAGATATGCACCTGTAATTAATCATTGGGTCTATTGGATTGTCGTCGCCATCGGAACCGGACTAGATAATGTCCGCATTGACCTTGGCATGGCCCTTTGCATACAACTCCATCGAGGTATCGACTCAATCTGCGGTGACCTTGTCACTATCTTCAAATGCCGAGAAATCACCTATCTCTCTCCTCAGCGAGCCCTAGTGTCGTTAGCGGTTCCAGAGATACGATTTCGTACCTTATGACGCTCTGGGACGGTCACGGTAGGACCGGCGTGTGAAAAATTTGAATTATGGCACGGAACTTGGAAGCTGGGGCTATGACATTGGGTCAGCGAGCCAGAAAGGACAGACCGAATGTTAGCTGAAAGGTGGCAGGAATCCGGGGGGATGAAGTTCGGAAGTTGGGAATTGTCGCAGTCTCGTTCGTAACACGTATCGCGAGAGTGTAAAGATTTGGTCGCCAGTGTGAAAACAGTACGCAAGGCTCACGATTTTGAAGTCGTGACTGCTGGTGTTCGTCGATCACGTTGTCTATGTGAGATGTCATTGAGTCAATAAATTTCCCTTTGAGCACCCAGCGGACGGACGCTCTCGTAGGCTGAGTTGGATATGCTGGACCCTGGAGATGCGGAGAAGTCCTGTCAGCTAGTCCTGGCTGGGGTTTATGTACCTGGCGTACCGTCCAGGAACTAGGCTGAACACTGACACCTGCTCCGTGCCGAATCGGGATACCGATTTCCATATTTGGGGTCTCTGTGCCGGTCCCATGGTAATGTGCCTGACGCCCTTTCTTGGCACTTTCACATCATCTTACGTAGATCATTGAAAATGTTTCGAACTTTGTAAAAGGCGATTCTATATAAACTCCGCTCTCAATGAGCATCACTATCACTGGTTCGGTCAAAGCTTGTCTCAGACTCACCACCTAGGGCAGCTTGTGCCCATATTTGTCCTATGCCTGACTTCTCAAATGCAGTCGTTAGTCTTGCGTCTGGCCTCGCGAAGAGGGCGAATGCCACGGCCCAGGTGAGCACTTATTCTGGAACGCACCGTTTATACACAACTGAAGGACGCCATAGGGTGGTTTATTGTCAGGAGTAAATCCCACAACGTTCACCACCTCGGATCCCCTGAGACTATGGATAATTCAAATGGGTATGCCCATCTTGTGTACCAAGTCTACCACATCATTCAAAGCCAACCGCAGGTATAATTATTATGATGGGGCAACTGCTGTCACTTTTTTTGGGCAAGATCAAGCAACCGAAAGTCATCGCTGAAGTACTTGGTGGAATTCTCCTCGGTCAGGTCATTTTTCATATCGTAGTAGCAACTGCTCATTCAATTATAGGTCCTACTGCCATGGGACGAATCCCTGGTTTCACCCAGCGCATTTTTCCCGCTTCGTCCCTCTCATATCTCTCTCTTGTTGCCAACATTGGTCTATGTCTGTTTCTCTTCATAGTCGGTCTTGAAATCGACGCGAGCGTCATTAAGCGTAATGTTCGCTCGTCCATCTTCATTGCGCTCTCTGCCATGGCCTTGTCTTTTGGTCTCGGTTCTGCCATCTCAGTGCCACTCTACCACAACTTCATTCCTTCCAATGTCCAGTTTTTACACTTCATGCTTTTCATCGGCGTGACGTTCTCTGTAACCGCATTTCCCGTTCTTTGTCGCATCCTCAGCGCATTGAAACTCTTAGATACGACGGTCGGCGCCATCGTCCTGTCAGCTGGTGTGTGCAATGACGTAGTCGGTTGGAGTCTGTTGGCACTAGCGGTGGCCCTCGTCAATGCGACCTCCGGACTTACTGCTTTATGGATCCTACTGACATGTGTGGCATTCACAATATTTCTTATGTGGCCGGTTAGATTGGCGCTGCTGTGGTTGGCTAGGTTCACAGGAAGTACGGAGAATGGACCCACTATGTTCTTCATGACAGTTTCTATACTTGTTCTTTGGGCATGTGCGTTCTTCACGGACATTGTAGGTGTCAATGCTATCTTTGGTAAGTGATTATATGTGATTCCGAGGTTCAACCCCTTATTTTTGATGTAGGGGCGTTCCTGGCGGGAATCGTTATTCCCCGTGAAGGCGGTCTTGCCATCTCGCTAACAGAGAAGCTTGAAGATATGGTGACGATCGTATTTTTACCTCTGGTATGGGTGCTGAATTTGTCATATTCGATAAGACTCATTGGTTCGCAGTACTTCACAATCTCCGGGTTAAGTACCAACCTCGGATTGCTCAACAACGGTCTGTTTTGCTAACCATACTCGCATCGATCATTCACGAACCATTGCGGCAGGCATCACTTGGGCATTCACCATTGCAATCATATGTCTAGACTTTTCTGGCAAATTCAGCGCATGTACGATCACCGCACGGATTACCGGAATGACCTGGCGAGAGTCCGCCACCGTCGGATCATTGATGAGTTGCAAAGGGTTAGCTATCTAATTTCTCAATCTTATCTACTTACTAACAATTTTCAGTCTTATTGAATTGATTGTGCTCAACATCGGGCTCGCTGCCGGCATTCTCACGCAAAGGGTGTTCTCGATGTTTGTCTTTGAAGCGCTGGTCCTAACTTTCATAACTACGCCCCTCGTCTCTACCCTTTATCCTCCCGAACGCCGGGTTCGTGCACCAGTTGGAGGTATTTCACGGGCGTCAACTGCAGATGAGGACGAAGATAAGAGCGATCGCAAGTCTCCTATGACTGAGGATCAACCATGGCGCTCTCGCTTCACCGTTGTCCTCGACAAATTCGATCACATGTCGGGAATGTTGGTGGCCACTCAACTGGTGTGCCCGCCTTCTCTTGAGACACCTTCTTTCCCATCAGCTGAGTCGACGAGGGCATCTGACAAGATTAAGATGCCTGCGGCCAGCGTGGACGCTCTCCGTTTGATTGAGCTGTCAGACCGTACCTCGGACGTCATGAAGTCTTCAGCAGTTGACACCCTTATCCACACTGACCCGATCCTGAGTGTGTTCCGCACCTTTGGAGAACTCAATGATATACCGGTTTCACTCTCGCTTTCTATTGTCCCTTATGACGACATACCGAATACTGTCGTTGATCACGCAAAACGGCATGGATCTGAGCTCGTCCTCTTGCCGTGGCTATCACCATCGTCCAACTTTGGCGATCCAAGCGAAGACCTGTCCAGCCCGAGAAACGACCCGAATCCATTCGAAGCGTTTTTCGGCGGGTCGAAAAACAGGGGTAAGTCTGCAACCGCGACCCAGTCGCAGTTTGTGCGCAGGGTATTTGCAGAGAGCAAGACGGATGTTGCGTTGTTCATCGATCCGGCCGGTGCCGGTACTGGGAGTGCGCGTCACATATTTTGCCCATTTTTCGGCGGCCCAGATGATCGGCTTGCGCTCGAGTTCGTTGTGCAACTTTGTTCTAATCCCAGAATGAGTGCGACGGTTGTGAGGATGTCAAAAAGTAGTGCCGAGAGTGCTGCAGTTGAAAGGCCGTCGCTCGCGCATCTAGAGGAGAAAGCAAGTTTAGAGATGCCGAATCTAGGATACCAAATGCCTGTCCCTTCAGTACGTTACGCTGGATTTCATTCTCGCCCATTTTCTGACGCATATTTTGTAGAATGTCGTTTTTCCAGACACGATTTATGGCCAGGCCAACACTGAAATGGTTATGCAATCCGAGACAGCCAATAGCATCCTTTGGGCGCGATACGCCAACTCTCAACCCTCGGATGACACACCCTCCTCGTTGCGCTCAGCCCTCTCCCGGATCACATTCTCCGAGCATTCATCGCCGATACCGCTACATTCTGCCATCCAACAAGCGTCTGCGCACAAGCCTGTTTTGGTGGTTGTTGGGCGCTCACGGCGCCTTGCGGGTGAGGATCATACATTGGAGGTGCAGAAGATTTTGGAGGAGCGGGGTAGCGTGGGGCAAGATGTTGTCAGGAAGACAATCGGTGATCCTGCGACTGCGTTTGTTGCTTCGGGGTGTGCGACTGCTGTCGTTGTGCTCCAGGCTTCGAATGTTGATGTTGACTGACTGAAGTGACTCACTGAGGGGATCCATTTCACTTGTATAATGCTATCTGACTGATCATGAGCGGGTATCTCCGGAAACTCTTGATCATGATTATCGCCTCCGAATTTCTTCGCTGTATTGTAAATCATGTATCATAAATTTAAATAGTACAGTTAACGTTATTTCTATATAGGCTTTGAGACTTTTGATCAAAGGACGATGGCACTAGATGGCACTACGCAACGCTTCTTGTGCCATTTTCAGTCCCTGCATTGACAACCAACGGACTGGACATTGTGCAAGATATGATTACCATTTATTATTTAATATCATATTTGTTTGGACTTTTGAAGCGGACCCGGCCGCTGCCGAGAGGTATTGATATTGCTTATTGCCAACAGTTTCAACAAAGTTTCAACTGAGCTCTACTTAGTTTGACCACAACATCCATCGCGCTCTTCAGCGCTTCGCTTCAGCATCCGCCTCCGGTATTATACATTACACAACTACATTTCCCCGACGTCTGCACCAGAACCGTCCTTGCATCATTATCGTGTTAATGCGCGGAGTAGCGAATTTTGGAGGGCTCAACATTCACCGGTCCGCGCACTGCCCACCTCGCTATCACCCTACACTGAATCCATGCATGCCATTGGTCCAACTCGCTCGAGATATCTATTTCATCCCTGTGGAGCTGGCCTTACCTCAATGGATCATCATTTCCAAGCCAGTGGTATCGTCCTTGGCTCCTTAACGTCTATGTATATCACCGGTAACATCCTAATCCAAATTCTCGCTAGGATGCTGCGACTGCGTGTATCGCCTCGTGGGGGTGCAACCGTTCGTTATGCTCCTAGCTGCGAATGTTAGCGCTGACTGAAGGCGGTACATTCCTTACCTGCAATAGTTGCACAATCGAGTAGCATTGGAGCTCTGTGGATAAGTGACATCATGTTATGTGATGTCGACGAATCATCTCGACTCCACGATTTTGTTTGTATTTGAGCCTTTTGCTCTGTGACTCCCGGAGTCCTGGTGCATGGGGACACTTAGACTTTCAAATGCATTGCTATTAACTGCTAAACCATTCGAGACTAATGCTCGGTGCAGGACTCAGTGCTGCCGGCAGACGCCAAGGCCCCATTTCCATGCACTCGATCTTCACGATTACGGTGAGTTTTAGCCGCTATGATTGCGTGCAACCCCGATGAGAAAATTCGAGGCTAATCTAGCTTCCAGTGCTTGCAGGTGTGGTATGCCTTCAGATTCGTGCTGAAATGGATCTCTTGAAGTTCAATGCGAGTGACACTCCTCTCAGGGCCTCCACCAACAATTACTGGTAGCTACAATTCCAACCCCAAATTAAGACTCGTCAACTTATCTGGATTTTGGAGCAAATTCGAATCCACAGTATTGGTTGGTGGCACTGGAGCCATGAGCGAGGTTCAAGTCACCACTCCTGGAGAACCCCAATATGGTGAACATTTCAGTCTGCGCAGCACTTTGCAGTATCCACATCAGTATTTAGTGACGGGTGACCTTCTCGGTGGCATCAGCCTGCTAGGCTATGGGACGCAGATACGGGCATTCACCAATCATCGTCCCCCCATCACACGAACGGCTGTCATAGTTATGATGGTTGCCATCACGATACTTGAGCTAGCAGCTGGATGGGCGCGTGATTTGTTTCCGCTGATGGGCGAGGACTTGCGAGGACCCCGGGGTTCGCCCAACATAGCGCCCGCCCAACACGCGCACACCATAATCAGCCAATCGTTTCATTGTTGGAAAAATTGCACTACCGCGAACACCCTCGAACCCTGCGTATGAACACGGACTATATCGCCATCCGGCAGACCTCCCGGTTTTGCTGGCAGAAGAGTACAGGAAGTTCAGAAGTGACCCCATCTTCCCATTCTCCTTTAGCGACTTCACAGGAGCTTATAGCGAGACGATGTCACAAGGCCGCCAGTGTGACAACTCTGGGTGGTGATATGGAACTCCGCTCTCACAAGTAGTACTACAAGTGCAGACTAGTGCAGACTATTCAAGATATACCCTCATCCATTTTAATCCATGCCGCCTAAAATCTCGAATGATCTTGTCTCTCGAATCTGGAAGGGGGAAGTCACCGGCCAGGTGAGCATTTCTTCTACAATGCCCTGTCTGTGCACAATTAAAGAACGCTGTAGGGTGGCTTATTGTCAGGAGTAGATCCCGCAACGTTCGGCACATCAGATTCCCTGAGGGTATGGATAATTCAGATGGGTGAGCATCTTCTGTTTCAAGTGCGTCTGCAGCATCATTTTAAGCCTACTGCAGGTACGATTATTATGACGGTGCAACTACTGTCACTTGGTTTGAGCAAGATCAGACAGCCGAAGGTCATCGCTGGAGTAATGGGTGGAATTCTCCTCGGTCAGGACATTTCTCATATCGTACTAACAGTTGCTCATCGAACCCTAGGTCCTACTGCCATGGGTCGAATCCCTGGTTTCACCCAGCACATTTTCCCCGCTCAGTCCCTTCCACATCTCTCGGTAGTTGCCAACATTGGCCTCTGCCTATTTTTCTTGATAATCGGTCTTGAAATCGACACGAGCGTCATCAAGCGTAATGCTCGTTTATCTTTGTCCGTTGCACTCTCTGCCATGGCCTTGTCCTTTGGTCTCGGTGCTGCCATCTCTGTGCCACTCTACCGCAATTTCATTGATCCCTCCGTCAACTTAACATACTTTATGCTTTTCACCGGGCTGTCGTTCTCTATCAACACTTTTCCCGCTCTTTATCACGTCCTCAGCGCACTGAAGCTCCTAGACACGACGGTCGGCGTCATTGTCCTGTCAGCTGGCGCGTGCAACGACGTAGTGTGTTGGAGTCTGTTGGCACTAGCGGTGGCCCTCGTCAATGCGACCTCCGGGCTTACTGCTTTATGGATCCTGCTGACGTGTGTGGCATTTACAGTATTTCTCATGTGGCCGGTTAGAATCGCACTGTTGCGGTTCGCTAGGCTCACAGGAAGTACGGAGAATGGACCCACGATATCTTTTATGATTGTTACTGTGATTATTCTTTGGGCATGTGCTTTCTTCGCGGCTGCTGTGGGGGTCAACGCTATTCTTGGTGAGCAATTTATGTCACTGTTCGGAAGCTAATCTTATTTTGTGTTTAGGTGCGTTCCTGGCGGGTGTAATTATCGTTCCACGCGAAGGAGGACTTGCCAACTTGCTGAAGGAGAAGCTTGAAGATATGGTGTCAATCGTGTTTTTGCCTGTGGTATGGGCGCTGAATTTGCTGCGTTCGCTACGGCTCACCGCCTAACAGTACTTCACACTCTCCGGGTTGAATACCGACTTTGGATTGCTTAACAACGGTATGTCATGCCGTAGTGACATACATTGATCATATACCGACGCTTGTGGCAGGCGTGACTTGGGGATTCACGATCGCAATCATATGTCTGGACTTTGCTGGAAAATTCAGTGCTTGTACAATCACTGCTCGGGTTTCCGGGATGAGTTGGCGAGACTCAAGCACTGTTGGATCGTTGATGAGTTGTAAAGGGTCAGCTGTCTAATTTCCTCTATAATATTTCGTCCTGACATATTTTAGTCCTGTGGGATTGATCGTTCTCAACATTGGGCTCGCTGCCGGCATTTTCACCGAAAGGGTGTTCTCAATGTTTGTCCTCGAAGTTTTAGTCCTGACTTTCATGATCACACCCCTGGTCTCCTTCCTTTATCCTCCTGAACGCCGACGGGCTCGTGCGCTATCTGGAGGTATTTCACGGCGGTCGATTACCGACAGGGAGGAAGATATAGACAGTCACCAGTCTCACATTACTGAGGATCGACCATGGCGCTCCCGCTTCACTGTTGTCCTCGACAAATTGGACCATGCATCGGGAATGCTGGCAGCCACTCAACTGATATTACCGTCACCCTTGGGCACAACTTCTCAAGAAAGTGAGGTATGCATGAACGCCCTCCGTTTGATTGAGATGTCAGTTTCGGACATCAGGAAGCCCTCAGCAGTAAATACCCTCATCCACACCGACCCGGCTCTGGGCGTCTTTCGCACTTTTGGAGAGCTCAATGGTATACGCGTTTCGCTTTCACTTTCTATTGTCCCATACGAGGACATGTCAAATGCTGTCTCCGATCATGCGACACGGTATGGATCTGAGCTCATCCTCTTACAATTGCTCCCACCGCTGCCGTCTGACTCCGGAGATACGACTGAAGACTCGCGTAGCCCACACAGCACGAGGATCGAACCAAATTTATTCCAAAGATTCTTCTGCTGCTCAAAAGGGACAGGCATTATTCCCGCACCCATTGTCCACTCGCAGTTTGTGCGCAGAGTATTAGCAGACAGCAAGACAGATGTTGCCCTTTTCATCGATCCAGGTGCTTCACTCTCTGGTACTGATCCTGGGAGTGCACGACACATATTTTTCCCCTTTTTTGGCGGTCCGGATGATCGACTTGCACTTGAGTTTGTGATGCAGCTCTGTGATAATCCCAACGTCAGTGCGACGGTAGTGCGGATGTTGAGACACAGCGCTGAGCGTGCTGTACTTCAATGGCCGTCGATCCCACGTCCAGAGGAGGAAGACAGTGATGTAACGCGGAGACCAGGATATCACGGAATGCCTATTCAATCAGTACGTTAACTGCATGTGCTTCTTGCCTTTTCCTGATGCAACTCTTGTAGACTGTCGTTTTGCCAAACACATCTTATGGTCAAACACGCTTTGAGTCAGAGACAGCCGATAGCATCCTCTGGGCACAATATGTCGACTCACATGCATCGTCCGACATGCACCCCTCAATTCGCGCTGCCCTGTCCCGGATCAGATTCTCTGAGCATTCGTCAACGACACCGCTACATTCCGCCATCCAGCTGGCATCTACACGCAAATCTGTTTTGGTCGTTGTTGGGCGCTCGCCGCGCTTTGGATCGGACGATCACATGTCGGAGCTGGAGAACATCCTGGAGGAGCGGGGTAGTGTTGGGCAGGTTGATATGAGGAAGACTATCGGGGGTGCTGCGACTGCGTTTTTTGCCTCTGGTTGTGCGACTGGGGTGGTTGTACTCCAGGCCGCAAATGCTAGCACTGACTGACGTGGCGGGGACGTCTAACTGGTAGATTTCAGACATTCTATTATTTAAGCTATGTACCAATACTTGCACATTAATGTGGCGATATACCCCCATAGTGCCATGTGTACGACTTTGCCAACACCTCAAAAGTCCGTCCTTTTTTGTATCCCTATTCAAATTGGGCCAGCTGGGCCCAGGCTTACGGAGGGATCATAGCCGTGTGAAGGCGCGAAGTCAGGGAGAGAGGTACTAGGGAGAGGAGAGGTGCGGCATAATTGATAATATTATTCCTGTTGTTTGTCAGAAAAGGTTATAAGGTTGGTGTCGTCACATCTGGGATGATATCTGGACCCGAGAGGGGCCGATGCTGACCGTCACGGTTGTCAGACCTTCAAATTAAAGTTGTACCCTCTTTTCCAGCTGTAGTAGCACTAAATCAGTGTGAATTTGTTTCCTCACCATGCGAAAAGCCTATGCTCAGAAACCTCGTCTAGCCATCGCTGGGACATGTCCGAGGGTTGCGATGGTACAATACGTGGGTTGCGTTGCTTGATGAGCTCTGGGAGTCTGAGCCAAACCAAAGACTCGGCAATTACCGCGCGCGCTACTAGGTTACCGAGGACGAGTCTGAAATGGCCGGTCTGGGTGCAGGTCTGCGCAGACCTGGAGTCTGCGTCTGCGACAAAGTCTGGGTGCACACTCAGCACAGTTTGCGGAGTTTGAAGTCGCCAGTGGCTGAATACAGCCGTATCACTGCCACAACCACCTGTTGCCCGCCGCTTCCCGCCCCTGCCCACACGCTGAACACGGACCATGGACGAAGCCGCAGGATTCGCAGCTGCGAGAAACCAAAAAATTGTCTAATCGCCGTTGAAGAGGGCTCCAGTGCTCCTAGCTGGTCAGAAAAGATGACTACGTCTTCAAGGGTGTGGGATGTGTTGCACCGTGACAGTGCACAAAAGAGCTGTTCAGCCTCTGCAGAAGGTAAAACAAGCACATCCATCCGGAACTTGTTTAGCGAGGGGAATTCTGAGTGTTCCAGGACTTCGAGAATGTACGCAGTTTTCGCACAGAACGAAAGGGATGTAATGTTGAGGAAACGCGTGAAATCGAGATTGTCCCGGCCCAGCGTGTTAACACACTCTCCCCCAATCCACACTGTGCGAAGGGTGCGGATGTTGGAGAGGTGGATCCATGCTGCCCGATCGAGCGGCACGCAAAACAGTTGTTGGAGCCGCCCACACGAACGGACAGTTTCGGACATGATGGACAGTTCATCTGCTGTGCACTCCCTCCGGCAAATGATGGAGAAGTCATCCAAATCAGCACAACGGGTCGCAACAGATTTCAATTCCGGATGAACGACGGGCAAGTCGCAACAACGTAGCGTGGGGGATAGGAAGAGATGCAAGTATCTATTTGGATCGCGATCCGTTGATAACGACAGCAATCTCGGGAACATGCATGTCTCGATCGGAAGGACTGAGAGAAGGTGCAAAGGGTCGTCGGTCCGTATTTTCAATGAGCGAACACGAGAGGCATGATGCAGAAATAGACGGGCTTCATGCTCAGATAATGGTTCGACGCATTCAAACCGACGGTAGTACTACATTTAGATGGTCGGGGGTGAGCCTGCAAATGAATGAAATGAAATGGGCAGAATCCGCACTGACCCTTTGACCATCGGTACGATATACGATTGGATGTAGCCTCGTTACACAACCTAGCAGTGGTTCTATCCCATACAACTTGGCCCAAAGCAAATCCATTGCGGGTTCGTGCAAGGTTTTGGATGTCCTTGCAAGCGCTGCAAGGGATTTCCGGTCCAGGGACATCATGATGGTTGATGAATCGAGTGACATCGATTGGGTCAAATGGGAGAATATCTCCATGAGAACTTCCGAGACAAGTAGAGCTTTATGCATCAGTTCTACGTTGATGATGTATGTATAATGAGAGTTATAGACAAGCGGTTTTGCTTGCCCAACGCCCAATTTTCACACGAGCAGACCTGCATTCACGTATGGTGATTGGAAGAACTTAGACTCAGCTCTGAGCGCTGTTCTCAACTCATCTGTTCATTCAAACCCACAACCAAGGAATGAACTTCAGCACACTAGTACTGGGGCGTCCGCATCAAAACTACAACACTTCATGACGAATACCGCTGCTCCTTCCGCCAACCTACAGTCATACTCATTATCCGCACCATCCAATATACCCAATTGATCAAACAAGTCTAACTATCAAGATTTAACAATCCTACCTCGCGCCGCTCCACCAATACCCGTCGTTCCTCACCCCCACGACACGGTTCTTCATTCTCGTTTTCATCTGACGCGTCGTCGACCTCCACAACTTGCACCTTTTCATCCTCTGCTTCCATGTTCAACTCGCAAGGCAGAGTGGTTCCCAAAGAATGAAAGCTACAAGTTCTTGGGAGGTGCATACTTACCCGCTGATTCACCTGTTGCGCGCGCAGTTGTAGCATGATGCGCCGATGGGGGACAGCAGGGAAAGAAAGATGCGGTGAGTGTTATTTCAAATAGCGCCAACAGTGATATCTCCCCCGCATGCGTCTTTTTCATCCTCCATCCCTCCACGTTCTTAGTATGAAGGCATCACAATCAACCCCTTCCTTTTGAAACTTTAAGCAAGGGATATTTATGCACGGCAGCACTCATAGCTTCCCTGACAGCAGCAGCATGTGGAGACGCCTTGGGAGACGGGATAAAACAGTATTTAAGGAGGCAGCTTTCTATGGAAAGCGGGAGTGATCGGCTTCGCGAGAGTGATCAGCTGGAGACTAAAATGGCATTTGTTTGGCTCTTCTCCTGTCAGACCCCAGATCACCCACAGAACGTAGCCCATATATGCGGCTGTGCGTACCCGTCTACAATCAATGTTAATAATTCTGCAAATGGGCTCAGCGGCCCAGCCGGGACAGGCTGCACGTGCCAGGATGCAGTGGATACCAAAAACGACACCGGCTACGATCTTGACTCGGAGCCTGCTCAGGTGTCTCACCAAGCTGATTTCGCTCCCAGATGAGCATGTTGTTTTAGCATGTGGCCCAATCCCGTTCATTCATTATTTATTTAACATATTCTCCTTTTACTTCAGAAATACTTTGTGAGCTGTAGCACTAGAGCAGCACTTAAGGCAGCACTTACAGGTACCTGAATATATACAATCGTTTCATGGAGCCTCGTGCAGGACCATTGCGAGCGTACCCATCATCCTAAGATATGCAGACGCCGACGCTAAGACACCTTTTCCATGAGCCCCAACGAAGTTTGCCAACTTCCCTTTCTCGTATCCGAGCTGATAGTCCGAAAAATACTTGGCAAGAGTCGTGTCCTTGATCCCCGTCAGCTTGTTCAGTTCGTTGCGGAACTTGAGTGAGCCAGGCTCGTACTCCTTTCCTTCGACAAGAGCCAGGTATAGTCCTACGAATGTTTGCGTGCGTCCGTTGATAACGAGGAGCTCTGGATAAGTGAAGTACCGATACAATTTGCCGACAAAGATAACTCGTGGATGTGTTGGGCTGGCTTTGGTTTCTGGGTTAGAAAGATCAAGTCCAATGCGTGGAGAACGGAACACGGGCGAAGTCGCAAGGCTCGATGCAGGTCGCTTGCGCAAGTACATATAAATGCTTCTTGGTTGGCTCGGGGCTGAGAGGGCAGAAATGTCGCCTTGCCATTTAGCAGACACAAGCTCGTTGATGTTCGAAGCACTGCACACGCGCAAAATCTCATCGACGAGAAGTGAGGGTCCTGAGATGACCTTTTGGTCATGATATCGACGTATGGTGCGCAGAAGAGCACCGCCTCGCAATATTGCTGATGTGATGTAAGGCTCCATGCTAGAAGACGCTTGAGTGCATACGGGACCACCAAATGTCAAATCAAGGCCTTTACGGGTGCCGCCCCGATAACCTCCTGCTACAGTGGCAGCAAGATTGGCTTGGGATGTGTTTGAGCGTTTTGGTGCACGATGAAAATACCTGTGAGAGCCGATTTGAACCATTTCTTATACGACAACTCATGAGTAATTTCTCACCACTGCCCGCTGCGCTCCTGCTCTGCACTTCCATGGGTGAATGGGTCCTCGTGACAGGCTGACTTCTGGAAGTAGAATTCTAGTTCGAGGATTTCATAGTCCGTCTGAGAGCCGCCATGAATGACTGAAAGATAATATTCAGACAATAAAGCGCTTGATATGGAGTCAAAGCGTGCAGATATGTCGTCCTGAGAGCACAAAGAAGTTAGGTCAAGCAAAGAGTTGATAGTATTTCCGTGGGTGCCGCCCAGCGGTGCTGGACGTAAAGTGTGTGGACGAGAATCTACAATTTCAACATCATCGCTTTTGGTATCTTTTTCAACAGCGCTGTCAATTGCAACGGAAGCTGAAGGTCGATCATTATGCCTTAAAATTTTGTTCCGGTGGGTTGGTATCTGCTCTGAAAATAATTGGAGTGATGTAAGGAAACAGCGTCGAGCGTGTGTGCGGTGTTCGTGCTGACCGTCATCAGGATCTTGGTCCTCCCTCGTTCGCTTCAAGTTGCCCTTCACCATCAATGCTTGGGCCTCTGGCAGAAGACCGGGCGCTAATTAGGCGTCCAGCAGGTCAGTGAAATCGAGAGTCTTTTTTTGCTCGGATACTCACGAGTCACAAAGCAGTCACACAATTTTAGATTCGCAAGGGCCCTTCGGGCATACCTGTACCCGTTGTCTGTTGTGTCGTTTTGTTTTGTCTTCATCTGCTCCGGGGTACCGAAGGTGAAGCAGGCCAAGAATGCCAAAAAAAACATGCGCGTTAGAAATACATATAGTTTAGTTACAAGTTGTGCTATGTCTGATGATGTCCGTTTTATGTATACATTTCGTTGGGATAAGCTTATCCCTACTAGATCGCCAATCCGTCAAAGATAGCCGAGTTGACTATTTCGACGTCTGTAGACTATAACCATGACGGCCTCAACAGCAACTCCTGAAGATGTCACTCGTTCTACAGTAGACTTGATGACCTCCCCAAGTTCGCCTGATCTTCGTCGTAAGACAGGCGGAACATTGTCGTGTGAGAAGAGCGCAAGGACATCAGAGAATTGAGGAGTCCGTGATATGGTAGCTGTGAGAAATATAGTGTGAAATAATTTTGCTACCGCTGAATAAACCTATGTATACGGCAAGAAATATTAGTGATCAGTACATAGCAATAGATGTCTGAAAATTCATTTTACCATCAGGAGTTCGCGACAAGATAACGACATAGCGCCGTCGCAGAGATCAATGTGCAGTAGCATCGTTAAGTCATACTTGTTGACTCATACCATATCCCTTAATTTATGTTTTAAACTACAAAGTGATATAAGGTGATATAAGACTTTATCGTGGAAAGCACCGTTAGCACTTGAAACCTAAAATATATTCTTATGAGAATTTCCGACGAGGTCATGAATTCGTGTAATTAGGTAATGTTTGGTGAGCAACATCATATTCCTTCATTTATATTTGACTTACAAGTAGATTCAGATATTGCGTGAATTACAATGTCATCTAAGATCATGCACGTGACCATCACCTCAGCCTCAAATCTTACTGTAGTATTATCGGACAACCTCAAATCATGTGACTACCGCAAGTGGTTGAAATTGGTTTGTCATTGTTTGTGCAAGACGGAAATTTTCACGCTAAGTTCCTTTCAAGCTTGTTTCACCGCTATAGCTACAACCACCACCTCTTGAGACTCGAGCTCAGCATCTGCTGTTTGCTTGTGGTTCCTCCTGTTCGTGGTGGCCCTACAACCACCACCTCTCGAGACTCGAGCTCAGCATCTGCTGTTTGCTTGTGGTTCCTCCTGTTCGTGGTGGTCCCTCCCTGACCTTTCCTCCTGGTTCCTTCCCGGCCGTTCGTGGTTTCTCCCTGGCCTTTCCTGGTGGTTCCTTCCTGGCCGTTCGTGGTGGTCCCTCCCTGGCCTTTCCTGGCCGTTCGTGGTGCTCCTTCCCTGGCCTTTCCTCATGGTTCCTTGCTGGCCTTAGTCTCTCCCTCTTGTGATATTCCCTCTCCACTATATTTCCCTGTTTCTTTTTGTGTCCTGTAACTACATATGTATTTCAATATAAATAAAATTGATTTTCTTCACAAAATGAGTGTTTGAGGTTGAGAATTATCTGGTGCTGGTGATAAAATGGCAGGTAGTTGCAGGCAATCTGTCATGCTGGCGCTTTTGGTAGTTCTGTCTAACTTACTCCGGGTAGTATCAATCTGACAGGTACCATATAAATTTGACGGTTAGACAAAGCTTTGTAAACCTTTATAATTTCGGGTCAATTATTTGATGCCTTTGGAGTTTGAGCAAAATCACGCGCTTCTCTCGATCATAAAAATTTGTAGGAAAATCAGGCAAGCATCTTACCTCTATAAGGCCAAACATAACAATGTAATTGTCCATAGCAGAATTATGCTAATTCTCGTGATTATGTACTATATATTGTAATGTATGGCCTTCTACTTTCCTCACGGGTTCACTGATGGAGTTGAGCAACGTTGGAAGGTGACTGCTCGGCTACGGTGAAAAGTTGGTGATTTGGGAGAACATATCTGCGCACCAGGTCAGTCGGTATCCATACGTCGACGTCTAGAGATTCGTTCGATTTCGATGAATGGTCGTATCTGGGGCTGGAGTTGGAGTTGGTGGAAGCAAGGGACTGGGTCCTGGTGTGCGATGTGATAATAACGTGGTTGTGGTCAGGGTTAGGAGACTCCAACCGCTGGCTATAGTAAACATCTGCAAGATCAGAAGCGAAAGCGCCCCCAGGAATATCTTGGTGAGACACCTGAGCAGGCTCGGTGTCGTTTTTGGTATCCACTGCATCCTGGCACGTGCAGCCTGTCCCGGCTGGGCCAGCCCATTTGCAGAATTATTAACATTGATTGTAGACGGGTACGCACAGCCGCATATATGGGCTATGGGTGATCTGGGGTCTGGCGGGAGAAGAGCCAAACAAATGCCATTTTAGTCTCCAGCTGATCACTCTCGCGAAGCTGATCACTCCCGCTTTCCATAGCTTTCCTATTGTTAACTTCTAACTCGAACTTCAATAGATATGGACTATCTGCCAGAAATACCTACTAAGTTTGCCACGGACGCCAAGATTGATGCATGGATTGATGTACGACTAAGAGTCCTTGAGTACGGAGAATTTTCAAGCACGAAGCAAAGAAGAGTTGAAGAAGAGATACAGTGTACTACCGGTACCTTTCACACCACCGGTACATTTCACACTTGTGCTAATGGCTCGCATGACCGATTGAAGTGAGAATGACTCGATCCACGCATTGGACTTGCCCCGCAGCCTGTGGAAAGCAGTTTTTATCGTCTCTCCTCGTGCTCACGAGAGTCTGTGACTCCCTTTCTCCACCAGAAGACATTGCTTTCTGAGGAAGCAGGAGAAGATGTTAGTCACCTACCCAACAGCTGGAGGGATGGCAAAGCCTTAAACCCGTACGTAGCACCTGATGCTGTGGTAGTTATGCATGATATTACTGTTACTGTAGTTCAGACCTCATGCATGTTCTACTGCTATCCTAGTATGTAATTCATGCATGGTGTACATATAATCTTGCAGTATTATATGAGTCCCTGCCTTAAGTAGGTCGTGCATGATGACCGCAGTCATGCATGGCAATTGGTGCATATATCAGCCACGGCCATGCATGATCTAATCTATACATGCGTCGGTTTGGATTCGTGCCTGGCGGCGCACCACGGTGGCAATCCCGCCCCTCCTGCTCACTGTGCACGACGGCAAGCATATCATTCTCGCTTGTTTTTGGGGCATTTTGTTGCAGACTTTTTGTTCTATGAAGAGGATGGTTAAAAGAACAACTTCATTGGTTGATATGCACAGTGTTACAAAGATAGAGCGTAAATAAAAGCTACAAATATCAAAAATATGTGCTGGGGCGTGTACAATTGAGGGAGTTCTGTCAGTGGGAGAATCGGACATGGAGCGAACAGGAGGTCAGTTCACCAAGTCGTGGCACTGTCGCCGACTCTACGACCAATTTGCCTGCCAGTCCAATAAATTGATGTCCTGCTATTGTCCCTCCTTCGAAAAGTCGACCGCTTCTTCCCATCTCGTCGTGCGTGTGTGCGAGCCTTGCACAGTTCTAAACAAAGCACCAACGAGAGGGTATAAATCAAGGCAGCTTCAAAAAAATAAGTAGAACTTGACCTATGGATGGGCAAGAGCTGCTGCAGGAACTACGCGGCCCTGTTTGAGTACCGCTGTGAATGTTCCATGACACCTTTGGCTGTGCTTGCTGTGAGAGCCTGCCAAATGGGAGTGGTGTCGTTTCAAAGGTGGAAAACATCAGACGTAGCGAGTGCCGAGACAACGGGAGATTGCAGGAAGAACAGCGAGACAATGGCATGTAGTACTGCATGCCTGCCTATGCCTGCAACTCCAGGTAAAACACTTCAACAAGCGGGGCCAACCAGACATCGTGAACCATCCCAACTTCTCATCCCTCTCCATCAGCATCTGTGCTAATAATCTCCTGGTTGCTCACCTCATCATAGAAGCTGTGGAAGAGGGCAGACCAAGGCTTTAGTTTGTTTGTTGTGCGCTGCGTGATCACGTGAGATGTTGAACCATTGTAAGCCGCAGCCAATCATGATGCAAATAAAAATCCTAAGAAGCTTGGAAACGAGAAAACACAATGATTTGTTGAGTTCCTGACATATTAGAGGTCCCACTGTTATTCACCGACTTTACAGCTTTCGATACATCCCACACGCACCTTAGACGAGTGTACAACAGCACTCACAAAATATAAATTGAGTAATCCGAGTTAATTGTACTAGTACATGTAAGCACATGTATCAGTAGTGAGTCGCGCGACTGTTTACCTATCGGATGGGTCAGGGATACCTTGAAAGAACAATTCACATTATGATATTCACAAGTCCAGTGAACTCGAGACCTGAATGTACTGAGTGTTTTTGTCCGTGAGACACCATGTAGGTAGTGCACAATATCATATGTTGTCTGACTGGCTCATGTTCTTGGGAGATTTATCAAAATATCATAATAACTTTAGAGCATCTCAAATTGCGGCCACTACTAAGTTCAGGTAGAATAAAACAAATCAATTTGCGTGAATTTGAACCACTCCCATTCACAATACAAAGATAAACATGGGACTAAAGTCTAAGAGTGTGACAGCATGGTAGCAGGCAGGCGCGAGAGCATGGAGACGGTGCGAGAAGCCATAATAAGGTGTAGGTATGGTACCGGAGTATGTACAGGGCGGAACTAACAGCGGGGTGGCAGAATGTACAAGTGCCAGTGAGTGTGAGAGATGGGCAGAGTGGTATGACCGAGGGTTCGGAAGAGTGGAGCGAGCATAGAATATCATTAGCGTGGTTCTGGACAATACATATATTTAAGACCTACCATTCAGCATAGAGTCATCAGTATCGATTGGAGTACTCCCAGTGGCGGAGAACTTGAAGTGGGCATTGTGAAACTAGCATTTTTTCAATGCTTCATGCAGTGGGTGCGGCGTGAATGCGGCAGCAGGTCAGCCTGGGAGGGCAGCAACAGGATATAGCAGGATAGCAACAGCAAGTGTGGGATGGTAAGCGAAGGGGCGGGAATAAAGCCTGAGACCTGGCCGCCAGAGTGATGAGTGTTGAGCAGCGAGCATTGCCAAGACACCAGACTAATGGCAAGCGGAGAGCAGTAGTATACAAAGGCTCAGAATGCAAGAATAAACGCCGAAAGAGATGCTGAGGTGCTGCATATAAAAATGAATCCAGGGCGGGTGGTTGACGTGACGGCGGGATGCAAAGGCGGAATACCGCTGTAACAGCGCTGCGCAGGTATGCCGAACGAGGTGCAGCGCTGTTCAAATTGAGTAATGTAATAAACATGGCACGCACCATGTCATGCATGGTATCAGTATGTAGCGTGCATGATTGGCGCTTCACATTTGTGCTTCACGCCATGCATGGTAGCGTGCATGTTCTATCTGTGATTCTACTAAGGGCTCGCTACAGTAAAAACATGCATGACTACAGTACTACAATCCTAGTTATATCATGCATAAATAGGACAGTATAGCCTGTACGTAGACGGTAGGGCCATGAAGAGCTCGGAGATGCAAGGAGCAGGGCTAGTTGGTTGCAGTGGGGTGTTGCCAGGCGGACTATGACAGAGACGCGAAATGTGACATGGACAATTGGGGGGCGTGGCTATTTTGATGTGGTCCTGCCACGCCTGCCGCGGTTGTGACACAGCACCAACGAGCCTTGACGCGGCCACTGACACGCCAATGCAGGCATTCCTATATGTTCTGCATTCGACTCCCACATCAAGTTGGACGGGCTCATGACCATTCCTTTGTGATTTTTTTTTCGTCATAGGGACATGTACTACTAGCTACATCAACCAATGACCATTTTCTTTTCCTCCCTCTCTGGACCCTCCAAGTCTGTGGAGCACATCAACAATTAACATAGGACTGAATTATGGTGCAGTTCACCTATGCGCCGCTACTTTGGGGCGACCGCCAAATTGAGGGCCAAAATTTCCAACTCTAATCTCATTGCTAAAAATGGTAGGTGCGGCAGCGACCACAACTTCGATGCTAGTGTACAAGGTGTCGGATTGCGAGTCGCGACAGACAAGTGTAGTACTATGTACAGGCTAAAGTTAATTATTTCAACCTTTAAACAATGGTTCGCAAGTACCACAAATTGGCAGCTGCTCGCGCGAGACTCGCCCGACAAATTCAAGTGGTGTGGGAGCCCGACAACGGTGACGACGACAACAACAACAACTTCGATTGCGGGTTTACTGGTGGTGTTCACTGCTCGTTGCCTGACCCCGACAGTGACTCAGAATTTGAGATCGATTGGGACTCAGAATCAGATAGCGGAGAGAGTGTTGTTGAGCTGGCGGGCGAAGAGCTCGAAAGTAGTTTGGCGCAGTTGAGAGACGAGGTTACCTCACTGGCAGAACCCACACCTTATCAGAAGGTGGCTGGACCCAAGACGAGCGAGAACTGGAAGAAAGCTGAGAGAAGCTGAGGATTAGGATATGATGGACACTCCAAGCGCACGCAGGAGCGCCGACTGCACGATGCTCGTGCTCGAGGGGATTTTCGTGAATATGCAAAGACAAGGTGAGCAGGACTCTTCAGTAAAAAACCCCATCAGATCAGAACACTTACTGGTGTGGCTGTTCAGTACCGATCCACAAATCAGCATGATGCGTGCATTTACACAAAAGGGTGCTGCACAAAAGCCAGTGCAAAAGAAAATAGCACCAGTGCACAATCAGGCAGCGTGCCCCGGCGCCACGCAATATGTTCCAAGCTTGCTGGGCTTCCTTTCTGATTTCTCGAGTGATGAAGATGACGGGGATAGCAACACCAACATGGATCACAGTGATGATCGTGATGGCACCAGTCGTGTTTCCTCGGCACTACCTCGGAAACGCCAAAAACTCGAGGTTCCATATCGTGAGCAGTGAAAACAAAAGCAAGCTGCAAAACAAGCTGAGCTGGAGCACGCATACAAAGATATCACAAAGCATTTGAAGTCGAAAAAGACGGTGTTTGCTGGGGGTCCACGTGGTTTACAGGCACGTCGTGCACATACTATCGAGGTTCACTTAATGCTTGTGGTCAAGAACAAGCATAGTTTCAAGGTGGCCTCCGAAATGGCTGCAGAGACCAATGGGTTTGCTGCAAAGTGGGGAGGACGCCAGGTTCGTGGGTGGACTCGTGAGTGGATGCGAACAAGAATGCTTCCAGTTTCACAATGGGGACGGCATGCCAAGATTTCGTCACTCCTTGATGACCCTGCAATCGCATCCGAGCTCCGCACATTCATGCGCTCAAACAAATGGTCAATGGACCCTCAGAAGCTGGCGAAATTCACCAATAACGAACTTCTCCATACCGAAGCAACGAAATATCTCGAGGGGCTTGTACAGACTGAAATGCCCCAGGGGCTGAAGAGATACATCGAGCTTGAGCTCTTTCCTCGTATCCACATGAAGGTTGGGCGTGGGGTATCATTGAGCACAGCCCGTTGCTGGCTCCGTCTTGAAGGATTTCGGTTCATGGCATACAAGAAAGGGCTGTATTTTGACGGCCATGATCGACCAGATGTTGTTGAATATCGACAAAATGTCTTTCTTCCTGCAATGATGGAACACGAGCGTCGTCTTGTTCGATATGTTGTCAGAGATGTCGAGAAGGAGTCTGATATCCCTCCTTCCAATTTCGTCGAAACACGGCTCGTCATTTGTGCACATGACGAGATGACCACTCAAGCAAACAATGGACAGTCAATGAGCTGGGTGCCGGATGGCGAGCACAAGCTGAGAAAGAAAGGAGCGGGTCGAGGATTGCATCAGAGTAGTATCATTTGCTCGACTGTTGGACATCTCGAGGAAGCAGCACACACCATTGAGTATGGCAAAAATTACGACAGATACTGGAATGGGGAAATGTTTGTTGCGCAGGTGGGTGTCGTTGTTCAGATATCATGCATGAAACTGAAAACAGGGGAAGCTCCGCAACAAAATAATTCCAGCATTCGAACGTGCTCACGGACCTGGTTACCAGGCATTGTTCCTCATCGATAATTCTCAGGGACACTCAGCATATGCCGACGATGCGTTGCTGATCTCACACATGAATATAAATCCGGGGGGCAAGCAGGCACAGATGAAAGATGGTTGGTTCATTGATGCTGGTGGGCAAAAAGTTATTCAGCCCATGATGTTTCCCTCCGATCACCATGATCACCCAAACGAACCGAAGGGCATCAAGGCTGTTCTCCAGGAACGTGGTCTTTTGCAGGGGAGACATCGAGGCAGGTGCCAATCAAAGTGTCCTGACGAGGCGACAAACTGCTGCCTCAAACGAATTCTCGAACTTCAACCAGATTTCGCCGAGCAGAAACCACTTGTGCAAGATGTCATTGAGGCTGCTGGTCACTTGTGCATCTTCTTGCCAAAATACCACTGCAAGCTCAATTTTATTGAGTTTTTTTGGGGGGCAGTAAAGAGGTATCTGCGCGAGAACTGCGATTACACCTTCGAAACGCTCAAGACCAACTTGCCGAAGGCTATGGCTTCCGTACGTCTCAGTACAATCCGTTTATGGGAACATCGGATGCACAGGTGGATGAGTGCTTACCGGTCGGGTCTGGAGACGAAAACAGCACAGTTGCAGGTCAAGGAGTTCAGTTCAAGGAAGTACAAATCTCATAGACGTGTTCCGGAGACTCTTGCGTGTCTTTTCGACTGATTTTACTGGTACCGTAGCCCTCACCGCCAATTTGTGTTACAGTAACATGGCACCCCTATCTTTTTCTGACCCTTTCACCTCTTCACCCCGTCACGACGTCACACCTTCACCTCTTCACGACTCACCATGATGCTTGATGCACACCTCCTGATCCCCGCTGGTCCTGACCTTCTGTGACAAGAAGCTAGATACTTCCCTTACTTCCTGATCCCCGCCGACCCTGACAGAAGCTAGACGCTTCCTTTTGGACCCTTGATCTATGGCCTCATGGCCTTACTTCCTTTTCCCTTGATGATTCCCACTGAACCCTGACCCTGACCTCATGGACTCCTGCCTCCTCTTGCCTACCCGATATATCTTTCCTGACTCTTGTACGATTACCTGACCTGCCCTGAACACTGTGATCCCTACCTATATATAGTCGATCCACTTGTACTATTATTCCTTAACTTGATTCTACTGGGTTTTACCTTGACTTGTATATTCTCTTGAGTTAACTCTCTTGAGTCTGATCACGAACCCTCTATACTCTTGGATCGCTATCCTTGAGTCCGATACATCTTCTCTTAGACCGTTTGTCTTTGAGTCGATACCGATCCCTCGTCTAGACTTAACCGTCGAACACGAAACCCTTCTTCGGCCGCTGCCTTAGAAGCTTACCTCCCCTTCCGTTCTGTCACAACCTGACGGCTTAGGCTACCAGGTATATTGACGTTCAACCGATACACGACACGATAGCTTAGGACCGTCGTCCTTCGCTTACCCATCCCAGTCCGACTACGACCGTTGTCGTAACAATTTGGGTCATGTCCAAAAATTTTTCTTGCTCAAATTTAACACTATGCGAAATCGGTCTTGACAATATGTTTCTATCAGTAAGCTAAGCATTTTTACAAGATAGAAAAATCCTAGGACTTTTTTTCACGACGCTGGAAATTTTGCACTAAAGTAGCGGCGCATAGGTGAACTGCACCATAGCTGAACAGGATACCAATACTTCCCGAGACGAGCCAAAGCTCCTTTGTCAACACTATAATTGAGTGGTCAGCCATATCTTAGCCAGAGTCGCAGCACTGACGTGGCATGGATGAGTTTTGATGCGGCACAACTTTTGTTGACGCGGCACCGACGCGGCATGGGCTATGGTTGACGCAGCATGAAATGGGCGTTGACACGGCACAGGTAAGAGTGAAGGTTGACATGAGTGAAGATGATTGGGAAAACCTGTCGTGGTATGAGCAGTGCTTGACCCAGCCTGAATGAGGCTTGAGATGACATGGTCGGGGCTTAACATGGTAGTACGTGAGTATAGAGACTGTATTAGACTTGACAAGGTGAGGTCGAGGCTTGACACTTACTAGTAGCGAGACTTGACAATGTGAGGTCGAGGCTTGACACTTAGCAAGACAACACTTGCACTCATTGTGTCTGATGTAAACCAACATTAGGTCAATGAATTAGAGACAATACAAGACAAATTACGGTACTAAGATGCACTGTGTGACACTAGTAGACAAGCACTGTAAATATGGTGAGAAATGAATACCGCAGTCTAGGGCCTGTACGCAGACGGACACTCACATGCTGATCATTAACGAGGATATTCAAAGTGCTTGGAACTTGTTGGAATCCAGTTCGAGCGACATAAGATGTTGTTTGAACATGAGCGTGCCGCGTCACAGGCGCGTCACGACCGCGGCAGGCGCGGCAGGACCGCGTCAATTTCACCTGGCCCACAATTGGGGCGACACGAGTGTGCGATGCCCTGTTACCACTCCGCCACCGTTCGGCTGCCAAGCTGTGGCGAAAACAAGGTACGAGCAAATCCTGATTCCGTACACCCCACAAGACCTCTGCCACTGATGTGAAACCGAACAAATATACATTCGGAAACATTATATCAAAGGTATATAAGAACAAGACTCGATGACTTTCCAAAACGTTTGTTCAATGCACGTCTGGCAAACATTTTTCCACAACCGTTGCATATCTCCAACAACCCAATACTGTCATAATGGCTTACTCCCATACCCATCGACAAGCCAACAAGTAAGTTTTGTTGATGTTCGGACGGCCGCGGGATATTCGCACGAGATGGTCCAGCGACATGACTTGATGCACGCTGTTGGGCAACATGGGCACCAGCGCTTCGTGCAAGCATGCGCCTCGACAATGTATCTATTGAAATTATTTACTTTGTTGCAGAAATATTAACACTAATAACACTCACATGAACGTTCCTGACGATGTGCACGCTGCGTGATGAACGAGAGCACATACACCGGCGTGAACGTCACTAAATTGTTTGATGGTGTGATATATGTTAGTAGAGCTCATTAGAAATAGAGAGCACATACGCCGGCGTGAACGTTGCTAAATTGTTTGATGGCGTGATATGTGAGTAGAGATAGGATTTTGGGGACACACCCAGTGAGGGCTACTGGAAGCAGGGTGTCCGTAGCGGAGCACATACGCCGGCATGAACATCGCTAAATTGTTTGATGGCGTGATATGTGTTAGTAGAGATAGGATTTTTGGGGAAGCACCCAGTGAAGTCTACTGGAAGCAGGGTTTCCATAGTGGATTTTTGGGAGGGCACACCCAGTGAGGTCTACTGGCAGGGTTTCCGTAATGGATTTTTGGTGTTGGAAGGATGTGCCCGCTGACTGAAACAATGACCAGCGACATGATGCGGTGGCGGTGGGCAAAGAATAATTTATTTGTATGTGTATCTACGACAATTAGAACCAAATAGCCCAAAATGGAAGTTATGCCTTCTCAAGTGGTTTTGGGGGTCCATCGGCATCAATGTACGAGAGCTGGTTGGTACCTGGGTTGATGAGCCGAACAATTTCGGAGTGGTAACAGGTCACACATCACCGGGGCGACACCACCTGGATAGCCCAATTGGGAAGCCTTATTAGGCTTAGAAATAGCGTGCCTCGTCAACTACAATTAGGATCGAAAACAGTAATATCCCAACACCAGCATTAAATCACGCCCTAAATATTCTGATACTTTACATATATCTACTGTACTTGTAGCCTGGCGCATATCCCGCCTTATCCCGCCCCGCGCTTGATTCCGGCAGTTCCCACACGCCGCCTATCTTGGTCATGATGGTTGATCTGGCGGGTTCTCACACCTCCTTCCTCCTACCCCCTGCACTGCTGCACACTGCACACTGCTGCTTCTACAGCTCAGCAGCGTTCACCAAGGCCACCACTGCCCTCTACAACATCTGCCTCATCTGCCTCACCCAAAATCCCAGCACCACAGTCGTCTCTGCGCCCCCAGCACGTTGCTTGCAGCATCCTGCCTCCCATCTCATTCTACAACACCTGCCCCAGCACGCTGCCCGCACCAACCTGCCTCCCACCTTGTTATCCTTGCCAACCACCGCCCTCTACAACCCCTGCCCAAGTGGTCTGTGCACCCACCAATGCTCTAGTCTCGGCTACTCACCTACGCCCACAGAGTCATCACTTGGGGATCGCACTATTCAGATATCTGGTCTCCCACCCACCAACGCTCCGCTCTCAGCTACTCGCCTACGCCCACAAATTCATCGCCTTATCATCCTCACAGTTCCCAACCATCCTACCGGCTCCCAATGCCTCGCTCAGGGAGTCATTCTAAATTTAAGGGTCTTTCAAAGTCTATCATCTCGCATGACTTTCGAGGGCGGCACCACCAGACTCGTATCCTCACAGCTAGCCGTCAGCTTCAACGCAAGGAGACAGCGGATGCAGGCCGTCAGGCTCAAGTCCAAGGTATATCTTCCTACTCTTATCACTTGCTTCTAACTAATGCTGATCTCTCTCAGAGATGTCAAGCGAAGAACACCAGTTGGTGGAGAATATGATGACTGACTATGGAATGGACATTGAAGCAATACCATACACCGCACCTCCAGGAGAGGAAGGCATGGAACTTAGTCATGCAGGTGGGGAGCACAAGGCGTTTGAAGGACTTGCTGGTCAAATAGCAGACCTTAGTGGCTAGTACGTTTTTTTTTCATCTGTCTATTGTTGCTCATACTATCCACCAGTCACTATATTGATCCCCGCACTTGGGAGGACCGTACAGAAACCCAAACAAATCACTGGCACCTTCAAATAGACCTGCTCGTGGATGCTTACCTGGACTATCGTTTCCGGGATTCTGGAGATGGCTTACTGACCTTTGACGACATGTCTGCGGAGCCACTTCTAGACAATCCTTCTGGTGTTTCATTAACCAACATGGAACTAATCGACCTTTTCAGTACGTTCTATGAAAGTTCCAATTCTCTGTGCGCTAATTCATTTCCAGAGCGAAGCCACTCTTCACTACGATCACAGCCCTTCCACAAATACCCTAATGAGACCTTAATCTACCATGGTTACATTGGGTGCGCACCACTATATCCCACGGCTGCCATCTCGCTGCGCACGCTTGCCGCATACCGTCAAATCCATTGATCATGTCCCCGTTTCAGCATTCAAACCCAAGTGAAAAGTTTATGTTTTTTGCATGATGTACGTGTATATTACATTATTTGACTGATCTAAAATATTGTTATAGACTCCCTATCGACCATACCTCAATGCACAATTTTCGGCCGCTTACGACGTCTATCTCGAAATACTTCACCGTGTGAAACAACGTCATTGTGCAGCACTCAATCATGACACACCGAACTGGCGCATGCTCAATTCTTGCCCAGCTTGCTTCTATAAGTTAGAGGACGAGCCTGCACTTCAATTCGATTGGCTCGTATCAATCGACAGGAACAATAGTTTGAAACGCTGGAACTCCACGATTTACGGCTCGAACCCACGCATTGATTCTCGTAAGGCACGGTCTGATTATTGGCTTGATACCTGCCATGTAGACAGGTTTAAAGATGAAGTTAAAACACGAGAAGTAAGTCAAGTCTCTCTACATGCAACAATAGTCTGACTATACTTAGCAGAGGGACACGAATGACGATAACTGGGAGGATGAAATGATCGCAGCCGAAGGCACTACCCCAGCATTCAATTGCGTCAACCGATGGCGCAATGCTGGTCCCAATACTTGCAAAAAAATGTTTTCGGTTTTTGATGAGTCTGGGATATTTATTGCAGTGTGCCGCCATAGATTCGTCGTTCTAGCATGTGACATGATACAAAGTGGAGAATTGTTGAGTTCTTTCTTAGCTCATCTTAACTAGCGCTAATATACAATAGAGCAAAATACCCGCTAGCTATAATTGAGAGGCTCCTTGCCGTATATGGTAAAAATGGTGGTTGTGCATTTTCGAAGACACTGACCAACAGTTCCTTGGGTACGCGAGCGCGCGAGTTAGACTTTCATCTCATGGTGGGCGCGTTCCATGGACACGCCCATAATCGTAAGTGCCAGCTCGACTGGCATCCCATATACATTCCGGGCACTGGACACACCGAGGGCGAAGGGTGTGAACACGTTGTGGGGACAACGAACAGACTTGGAGGAATCTGCTCTGATGTGAGGGCGATATGTTCGACCTCTAGGGGAAGCTGAGTCAGGTGGAAGTCGGGCAACTAAGTGCGCTCGAAGCGCGGGAACGCGCGAGGTATGCGGAGGGCGCGGGAAATGCGCAGAAAGCGCGGAACGCGCAGGAACGCGGCGCTCGTAGAGCGCAAGTGCGGAAGGATGTCTAGGATCGTGTAGGACGCGAGGAATGGGTATCAAGCGAATGTATTATGAATATAGACTGATAAGGGAAGGAGAATATGACTCCTGGCTATAGATAAATGCTTTCTAAGACATAGCACAAACTGCGGAACTCTTCTAAGGGTGATTGCCTAAGTCCCCACCTTCTGTCAGAAAGCCCAGTTAGATATAGAGGATAGCTAGCGAAGAGGGAGCGAAAAGCATCCTAAAGCGGCCGAAGAGCGCGGAAGCGTGGGAACGCGGCCGAGGAATGTCACAGATGTATGTAAGGAGACAGCAGCTGTCAGAAAACCAATATATGTATGTAATACGCACCTATGGACCGAATAGACAATGGATGGATGGATCGGAGGAAGCGCGGGAAAGCGCGCGCTGAGCGCGAGCGCGGGAAGTGCGCGGAAGGTGCGGAAGGTCGCGGGAAAGTCGCGCCCACCTGTGGATAGGGATGAGGTCGATGTAGAAATCAGGGAATACGAGCCTGTAGAGATATCACTCTCTACAACGTGTTCTCATCCTCAAACGAGCTTGCTCATAGTACGAGACACGCAAGTCCATTCCACCGGCGTCAGACTATCGAAGAACATTTTTCGTTTTGGGATACTGACAAGTACGCCACCCTCAGTAAGTAAATATTAATACTTAAGTCTCCTGATTTTGTCACTGATTCCGTCAGGCAATTACATTTGGAATCACTATCGCGAGGCGCTTAATTCTATTCAGACACTCACTGCCATCAAAGCCGAGCTATGTCTTACTGACGAAGATTTTTCTTAATTTCTCAAAGACGAACGTGATTACCTTGATGGATTGAAGCTGCCGCCAGTCAGAGACCAACTCTGCATACACTATGTTGAAGTTCTCGACGAGCTTGCTCAATGACAGTGAGTAAAGTTTGCGTACCATAATCATGGCCCTGATATTTAACTAATTTAGTGCTGATTGGAATGTGGCTCAGGAAGTCGGCAATAACGCCCTGACTAGCATTCCCACCGGTGTCATGCATGAAACGAAGATCATACATTGACATTCAATAGGATAAGAGTATACTAGTCCAAAAGCTTTCGCTTTAGACTAATTACTCTATGTTGAGGCAAGAGAAGTAAAAAGTGGCAGAAAGCTCGTGTTTCGTTTACTTCTGTTTACGTTTATCTTTGTTGACTTTCTTGCTTCTGTTTCTCTTGTTCTTTTTTATTTGTGCACGTTATGTGAGCTTCAGCCACAATCTGAGCTTACATAACATGTAATTAACCCTAGGAGAAGTCATGTGACTCCAGAATTGAGTCATTTGATCTTGGACGATGTCACTCGATGTCATAACTCCACAATGATGTCATTTGATGTCATAGCTCCACAATGATATCATTCAGCTCCACTTTGCTCCACAAATGCTCCACACTGCTCCACAGTGATGTCATTTGCTGTCAAATGAGTCAGAATGAGTCATTTTCCTCCTTTGGTGTTCTTTCCACTTCAATTCTGCATTTTATGCTACAACTACCTTATTTCTTCTGAGATTTGTGTCTCTTTCTATTTTCTTGGTACTATACAGTTCCTGGGATATTTCCCACACCAAATGTATATAAGGAGGCTCAATTCTCTGAGGAGAAATGAGAGACTCCCCATATTGGAGATTTCCCACTTCACATCTATCATCTGAAGTGCAGGCTGAAACTGACAGCCTTACTACACTAAGATTTGATATAATCTTAGTCTTGTATTATCTTTACTGTTGTTAGGGGCATTTAGTCACCCTAACCTTCTTTTCTAGTCCTTTGTTGGTCTAGAACTGCTGTTTCCTTGCTTTGATTAAGTCAGCAAGGATTTGTCTGGGAAAAGCTTAGTCAGCATCCCACACAACCCATATCTTTTGTCCAAGAGCTGTTTGGACAAAGAACTCTTCAGGAGATATTCTTGCTTTGATTACGTCAGCAAGGATCTGTCTGGGTAAAGCTTAGTCAGCTTCCCAATTCCACACCACCAAGGACTTTGCTCCATACCAAAGGTCCCTCGTTCATCAAAGGATCCACACACTTCAGCCAAGTGTTGTGTAGCGCATCCACTCGTATATTTGTCCAAGGACCATTCGGACAAACCATTCGTCAACGTAGTCTAGTCCATCTATTCTACGCAGTTCATCGTATCAGGCCTATCATCTAGGTCTATCATCCCATCCAAAACCGAACCCCATTCCAAGAACCAACGACAGACTGTATAGTCGAGCCTCCCACGAACGACACGTTATCAACCGAGAAAACTAGAAAATTCGTTGACCGTGTACTTGAGGAGTTGGCAACTCTTGTCTTATCAAAGTGTAGTTGTGGTGTCACTACATTTACACAAAAACATATAAGACCCTCAAGTAGTAAGACATCACTGGAGCCCACCGCGAGGGAGGCTTCTTTGGTTCTTGCACAAATTGTTCTATCGTATTTGCTCCATCCTCGAGCAAATACCCTATCGTGTTCAGGAATATACCTGAATCCTATTCGTGCATATTTCGTCGAAATCTACCATGGCACCATCGTCTAGTACCATGGCACTATCCATCCTTACTATGCCCATCCCGGGTAGTAAAGCCGCACCTAAGAAGTTCAAGGGAGACTTCTCAAAGGTGAAAAAGTTCTTGAAGCACTATGAAAAGTTGTGTGATTACAACCAAGTGCTCTCGGACAAGGAAAAATGCGAGACTGTGACACAGTACACATCTCGCAATGTCGAGGAATTTATTGAAGGATTACCTTCCTTTAGAACTCCCAACTGGGATGCTCTTAAGGCGGACATCCTGAAATACTATGATGCCGACCTCGATTCAAAGAGATACAAGAGGAAGGATCTATTAGCCTATGTCAAGGCTACAAGGGGGAAACGTATCCCGACTCTTGCTGCTTGGAAAAAGTATGTAAGAGGGTTCATTACGATTGCGGGTTGGTTAGAATCCGCAAAGAAAATCACAAAAGATGAGTTTGCCTCTTACTTTTGGGAAGGAATCTACAAAGGCCTTCGGGCAAAGATTGAAAGCCGCCTTATGGCAAAGGATCCTGATAAGGATTTGTCAAAGGCATTTGCTGTTGACAAGGTTACTTCGACCGCAGAGAAGTTACTTCACCGGGACCGCTTTGATGCCGATCTGCTCATCTCCGAGGACGAGACTGAAACCTCTCCTTCGGACACTGAGACCAGCTCTTCTGACTCTACTAGCTCTGACACTATGTCAAGCGATTCGGAGGAAGAACTTGAGCCAAAGTCTCGCAAATCCACAAAGAAATCCCACAAGAAACACTCGCGTGTCAAGGAAGCCTCTAAACACAAAGGCAATCATTCTGGCTCCAAAACGCCTAAAGAACCTTCATCAAAGGTCAAGGATAGTTCAGCTACATCTTTGGAACCCATCGATGAGATTGAGGGGCTCATTAAGCAACTCAATTCTATGTCTCTCGATGATCCTCAGTATGGATTGTTGTATTATCATGTAACCAAGTTGGATCCTACCGTCATGAAGATTGTATCCCCACCTTTTAGAAGGAATGGAGGAGCATCTACTACTCAGACTAGGACCACTGGGAACACAGGAAACCAAGCTTTCAACAATCGACGAAATGGTGGAGGACGAAATTTCCCTCAACCAGGTTCGCGATTCTATATAGCCCCTGGTTCACTCGAGAAGATCTGTTATGGGTGTGGAGAAAAGGGACACTCCATGTTCAACTGTGTAAAGTTAAACCAGTTGATTTCCCAAGGAAAGATCGAGAGGAACCAGCGAGGACAACTTCAGAGACCCAATGGAGCTACTATCCGAAAATTGCCTGATGAGACTATGCTCGAGGCAATTAATCGAGAGGATAGGAAAGCACCAGCTGCAAACTTCATTAGGGTACCCTCCGAAGAAGAAGACCCTGACAAAGACGTCAGACAGGTCACAAAGAAGACAAAGATGAAGAAGAAGACCCCTCAAATCTATGAATATCCAAGCGACTTTTATACGTTGGATGATTCAGATTCTGAGGATGAAGTCTATATGGTACCAGCTACCACCGATGACGATGAAGACTACTACGTCTATCCTGCTGAGAGGAACATCAAAACAAACACACACGCTCGACGTGAGCGGTTTGATGGTGTTTTTCCCCCTCCCATGAGCAAACCACAGGATCGAAGAGATAATGGTCAGAAGGGAAAGGGCTTTGTCAAAGAAAATATTCAGACTGCCCCGCGATTCCCAAGGCAGTACAAACCTGCAGAAGGTCGTTCTAAACCTGCCCCATTATCCGAAAACAAGCATCACGACGTAGCCAAAGAAATCCCACGTACCATGAAACGTGCTCGATTTAACGAAGATGATGAAGATGTCATCATGGAAGATATCACCAATAGGAATGACCGACCTAAGGAAGCAGTTAATGAAAAGAAGAAGAAAGAACAGGCGGTCAACAAGGACGAATCCAACCCTGACAAGAAAATTGTACGACAACGTGTCTCCGATCTTTCTACTCGAACCAAACCAGAGAAAGTATTGGAATCCGTATTGAAGACTCCAGTCCAATTGGAAGTGGGTCAGATTCTAGGCACTTCTCGCGAACTGTCTGGACTTCTTGCTAATGCAATCAAACCCAAACCAATTCCGACTGAAGCTCATTCCGTATGGACCAAAACACGTGGACTATTGATCAGACTTACCATGCAATGTGATGGACAACCTATCCATGCCATCATTGACACTGGAAGTCAGCTTAACATCGTCAACCGTCACATTTGGAAGACGGTGATCAATAGACCTATCGATATTAGGCGTGCAACTAGCATGAATGATGCTAATGGCGGGGAAGGACAATTACGTGGATTAGTCCAGAATGTACCCTTGACTTGCGGTGGGGTGCAAACTCAGGCTAATCTCTACGTTGGAGACCATGTTCCCTTCAGTCTATTACTTGGACGACCGTGGCAACGTGGAAACTATGTCTCGATTGACGAAAGGAAGGATGGAACATGGCTCTTATTCAAGGACCCACAAGGATTTGCGGTCCAATACGAGATCCTATGCACACCAGATGGTACAGACCCTGAATGGTCTTTCGAACCTGCTACCTGGCTTGGAGGAAAGTTACCTGGTATCTTTTCCTTGACAAACAAGCTAGAAATGCATACCAAACCATCTGTGCATCATTTCAAGGCGCTTAGTCAAAAGGGTTATGACAAAGCACCTTCGAGTTATTCAATCACTGCTGGACGTGACCCAAATTCCAAAATTGGTAGCGAGATTGGCTACACGAGATCATTATTGGGTCCACAGATCAACTCCTGCCAAGCCGATTGCAAAGATCATTCATTTGCAAAACAGGATGTTGCAGACTCTATAAAAATGGATGATCCCCAGCAGACAAAGTGGCACCCTCCTAGCCCTCAGTTTGGTGCAATCAGTGCTAAACAACGATTTGCTGACATTACCAAATTCGGTGGCACACGTGACTATGGACGGTCCCTTCCAAAATTCATTCCCGGGTCTGTTCGGATTTCAAAATAGGAAGTCTGGGCAATGCCGGTTGAAGTTCAATTGTTCCGATTCGGAACTATCATTTACTATTAGCCCTACACCCAATACACCCTCTCCTACTCGTTCTATCAGTCCTCCGTCTCCAGTCTTCTCTCCTGTCCTTTGGGCATCGGCTCATGGACAGGAAGCACCATCAGTACAATACTGGACGGATCGGCAACTGAAGGAGCAGAGCCTGTAGTGGCTAATAGTACGTCATTTGACTCTGTCCCGCAAGACAGACTCTCACCATGTGCAGTGCAAAATGTCTTTGATACATTAAGTGCACGCACATCTGCATTTACGCCTACCGCGGATCCTAGTGCCGACTCCGTGTCCACTAGCGCTCTCCCATCAGCATCTCCAATCCAGGCTCAATTACCATCCCCTAACACATCCGTCCTTCACGACAACGCGTTCTTAACAGCTCATAAGCCTGGAGATGCTCACGTATCTTATGCTACTGAGTATGCCACTCAACTTGCACACACCTTGGGAGCATCATATGTTACAAGGCACCCTGCCAACCAGCACATGTGTACCACCACTTGCGCATCCAGTGCTGTGTCTGGATGCGGCAAGTTTTCGTCATCGCAGGCACCTTCTGGCGCATCCAGAGCCGTATCTAGATGCGGAAAAATTTCATCGTCAGAGGCACTTTCTGGCACATCCAGAGCCGTATCTAGATGCGGAAAAATTTCGTCGTCAGAGGTACTTTCTGGCGCATCCAGTGCTGTATCTAGATGCGGAGAATTTTTGCCATCTCAGGAACTCTCTTGCGCATCCAGTGTTGTATCTGGATGCGGGACATCTACATCATTTGCGACTCCAACGCCTTGCAACACTCCCAACACCTACTCTTATGGCAACTCAATTCCAGTAGACGATGTTAATGTATCTAACACGTCTACTCCATTCATTGGTCCAATCCAGGCAGACGCCTCCAACACATACTCCTACCTCCCTGAGCCAGAGGATCTCTTGTCTGCAAACGCGCCATCTACGCCTTGCACTGATCCTGCTGTTAGCACTACTCCTACTGTAAAGGAGAGGGATGGAAATCTTAACGTGTTGGATGGTATGTCTCGTTCCATTCATTCAGCGGCAGAAGATCTCACTCGTGTACTCAATGACGCTCTAGCATATAATGCGCGTCTCTACAATCTCCCGGATCTTGTGTATCCAGGAGACGAGTCTTCTGAAGAACCCAGTGTCAACGACGACCAGGGTACCACTGTCGGGAACATTGATGATCTCCGCGCTGCTTCAAACCCAGCCTTTGAGGTAAACATGTCTGGAGAGCATGGCGTTGATCTTCATGCCTACTCTGGCTTGGGAGATGGTAGTCCTATGTACACTACTACTATTTCTTCCAACGCCTATGATGAATACCAATCCGATGTTGTGTCTTCCCTTGATGAAGCCATGACCGAGCCACTCAATGACATGACCGCACTCATTACACCACCGCTTACTCCCAGTGCAACTTCAAACTTTGAATCCGCGCTGGACGAGTTCATGACTGTTGACGATGCTGTTGACAACACGTCCATCTTTGGTCAACATTCAGATGCTAGCCCTCGCATCTTTGAACCAGGATCGTTCATCACTCCTGCGCATGTCCTTGAGTCTGGCGACTCCATCATTCGCTCGCTATTCGAGCCACGTCCTTCATCTCCAATCCCCGTATTGGAATTCAGTCCCGATGCTTCACGCTCTATGTCTACGGATGTCTGGACAGATGCAGTTTGTCCTGTCCTGCTCTCTCATCCATCTCCTACTCCCATTCCTTCGGAAACTCCTACTATTGATCCTTCAACTATCACATTACCTGCTCCAACGAACGAGCAGATCATGGAGGACTATCTTACCACAGACCTACCAACACTCTCCGACACTCACACACCCTTACTTTGTGATGTTACATTGGCGCTGTCTACCTACGCTGATGAACATAGCAATTTGTGTGCTCGTGATTGGGACCAAGAGACGGGCAGCTCAACGATTGTTTCCTGGAGCCGATGGGGAGTATCTGAGTGTTGCATCACCCGAACCACGCGCGTCGCGTGACTGGACTGAACGAGCCGAAGAACTTATCGAGCATCGTGCCAAAGCCAAAGGAATACTTGCACTGCTCGAAGACTGCCTACCTCCACGGATGTACGAAGAGCCAGACGAGAACCCTTTGTACTGAACTGCGACAAGGAAGGAGTCTTTGGAACCCATGTAGACGACTCGTTCTATCACCATAACCATAATTTGGTTAATCCATTCTTCAATGGAGACGAGGACCGAGCTCCTCAATGCTTTATGTGCCGTTTGCGAATTCCATGGTGAACTTCGACTCGCAGACATTATCGCATCCATCCTTGTCTTACCATTCCCCGACCGAGACATTGTCTACTCCCTTGTGCAACACGGGCTTCTCGATTCACAAAATGAAGACGAGATTGTTACATTTGCTCATGCTCGTGACCGTTTGCTCGGAGTACGTCGGATCCGTTTGGTAATGATGGCATGTAGTCCTTTTCGTTCATCTCCATCAGCCAACAAAACATTCTATCATTTCTATGCTGATGAAGATCGAGAGGACGAAGATGGTGAACCACACTCTGGTCACCTCTTCTACATTGCTTAAAGACGAGGTAAATCCTCGCACTAGTCATGATGCATGTGCACTGACATCATTGACTAGCCAAAAGAGTTTTGTGTGCACTAACTTCATAAAAGAGTCAAAAAACAGCACATGGACACCCCTATTTGCGCATCCAGAGTCGTATCTGGATGCGGAAAAATTTTGTCGTGCTAACTTCATAAAAAATCCAAAAACATCGAAAAACAGTCAAAATCTTGTTTTTCTTTATTTTCTTTGCATGTGTTTGCTTGCCATGTATTTGTGTTCGTGTTTGCGAATCTTCTGTTGTCTGCTAGCCATGTTATTTGTGTTCGTGTTTGCGAATTCTCTGTTGTCTGCTAGCCATGTATGTTTTATTTCTGTTTCAAAATGTATTGTATCGGTTTTCGACTTACGTCAGGCCCAAGTACGAAAGGACTTGTTCTAGGAATTTGTACTAGTGAAACACTAGACAATTTCAATGAATCTCCTTTGCTTGTGTACCCTGGTGACGTGCTCGAAAGTCAAACCATACAAGAATACTATGATAGTCTAGGACAGGCAATGATGCCCTCCGAAAACTATGATGATTTGGACAATTTCGAGATTGAAGAATCCGACTTCTTAATTGAATGTACGGCTTCCAGTCTCAATGATCCAAGTTACGAACCCGTGATGACCATGTACAAACGTGTGGACAAAAAGATTAAACCTGTCTCGGGAACATTCCCACAGGAAGCCCGCGTTTTGCGTCATTTTCCGCATGATCCTTTGGCATCCATGACACCCTTGACTCGAATCCACCCAATTTCATCCCTAATGGAAGGCTTCACAAAAGAATTTGGGATAGCCTAAATATCAACTCCAAGGGATTCCTGCTGCCACAGGAAAGTCAAGCTATTCGAGCACATTCATGGATCTAAACCAAGATACACTTGCTTTCGAAAGAAACGGATCGAGCGCACAGCTAAGGAAATCATACTTCACTCCATATATTATTCCTACCATTCCCATGGTTCCAGGGGAATGTAAGAATATTCCTATACCCACTGGTATTAGGGAAAAGTGTCATCGAGCTATTAAAACAAAGAGCAGAGCAGGAGGATACGAACCAAGCCAATCTGCATATCGCTCGCGCTGGTTCTGTGTACTCAAGAAAAATGGAAAGCTCAGACTCGTCCATGACCTTCAACCCCTAAACAAAATATCCATCCGTGATGCTGGATTAATCCCCATCGTAGATGACTTTGTCGAGTCTTTTGCGGGATGCCAGTGTTACACAGTCTTTGACCTATTCTGGGGATTTGATGCACGAAAAATGCACCCAGATAGCAGAGACTTGACAGCTTTCCTAACACCATTGGGATTGCTACGTTTAACGGCTTTGCCTATGGGATATACGAATGCACCTGCAGAGTTTCAAAAATGCACTAGCTTTGTCCTGCAGGATGAAATTCCCCATGTGGCCAATGTGTTCATAGATGACTTACCGGTCAAAGGACCTAAGTCAGTCTATCTGGACGATGATGGCAAACCAGAGGTTTTAAAAGAAAACCCTGGTATTCGGAGATTTATTTGGGAGCATGCAGAAAATGTCCACAGGGTAATGCACCGTATCAAAGATGTTGGTGCTACCTTTGCTGCTACCAAAATCCAGCTGTGTCTACCAGAAGTCCTTATTGTTGGACAACGGTGCACACCTGAAGGGAGACTACCAGACACAGACAAAGTCTCCAAGATTTTGAAATGGCCTATTCCTACCACTGTCAAGGAAGCCAGAGGATTTATGGGACTGTGTGGTACTGTTCGCATATGGATCCTAGGATTTTCAGAACTAGCGAAATCCATCACGTGTCTATGGAAGAAAGACACACCATTTATTTGGGGAGACAAACAAGATGAAGCTTTCACATTCTCAAACAGAGAGTTTCATCAGCCCCAGCCATGCGCAGTATCGACTACACATCACCCAACCCTGTCATTCTCTCAGTGGACTCTAGCTTTATCGCGGTTGGAATCATACTCTCTCAAATTGATAACAATGGAAAGCGAAGACCCGCACGCTATGGTTCACTTCCAATGGGAGATGTAGAATCCAGATATTCCCAACCAAAGCTAGAGCTCTATGGATTATTTCGTGCTCTTAGGCATTTCCGACTTCATATTATTGGTGTACAAACTCTGCATGTCGAAGTCGACGCAAAGTACATCAAGGGAATGCTTAATGAACCGGACCTCCAGCCAAATGCTACTATCAATCGCTGGATCCAAGGAATATTGCTATTCGATTTCACCCTCATTCATGTACCTGCTACGAGGTTCAAAGGTCCTGATGCATTATCAAGACGACCTCTAGCAGAAGACGAAGAAGAACAACCAGATGAAGATTCCTGGTTGGATGACATTGCCTTGTACAGTGGCATGTCTCAAGAACGCTATCGACCACACTTCCTATGTCAAACACGACCCTCTTATCCATCGACATCACTTCCATCTGTGCTCACCGGTTCAGCTAGTCAAGAAAAGTCCCTTCGTGACATATTCAAGTTCTTGACTACGCTTGAAGCACCTCATTTCGAAAAGACAGCAAAGCGCAAAAAGTTTGTCAATCGGGCAACACAATTCTTTGTCCGAGGCGACCAGATGTTCAAACGCTTGCCTGGCCGTCCACCTTTGCTTGTCATATTCGACAGTGATAAGAGAGTGTCTATCCTGCTCAATGCACACGAAGAGCTAGGACATAAAGGAGTACAAGCAACATTCGAGACCATTCGATATCGCTTCTATTGGCCTCACTTGTACACGGATGTTAAGCATCATGTGCAATCTTGCCATGACTGCCAAATCCGTAGTGTACGGAAGATGCACATTCCGGTTACCGTTTCACCCCTGCAACAATCTTCGTCAAGATTTATGTGGATATTATGAAGATGCCTTCAGCTGCAGGCTACAAAAATCTTGTTGTTGCCAGGGACGATCTATCACTTTGTAGAAGGAAGAGCCCTACGAAGAGCAACGGCCAAAGTCATGGCCAACTTTTTCTGGGAAGACCTATATTGCCGCTATGGTGCCATTGGCCAAGTCGTTACAGACAATGGACCAGAAGTCAGAGGAGCATTTGAGCAACTCCTCAAGCGAGTCAATATCCCCCAGATTCAAATTTCCCCTTACAATTCCCAAGCGAATGGAGTTGTAGAGCGTGGACATTTCAATATTAGGGAAGCCATTGTGAAGAGCTGTGGAAAGCACGTTTCACACTGGCCAGACAAAGTGAAAGCTGCACTATTTGCAGAAAATATCACTTCCAGTCGTGTTACCGGATTATCGCCATTCTACTTGGTACATGGAGTCCACCCTGTCTTGCCCTTCGACCTCATGGAGGCAACTTTTATGGTGGAAGGCTTCCATACCAATATGGATCCGGCTGATTTTCTTGCGTTGAGGATACGCCAAATTGAACGCCGTCCAGAAGACTTGGAAAAAGCAGCTCAGACACTCAAGAAAGCTCGCTTCAAGTCAAAGCTTCAATTTGAAGAGAAGTATCACCTACGTTTGCAACGCAATGCTTTTAAACCAGGAGATTTGGTTCTTGTTCGAAACACACAGGTTGAGAAAGAACTTAACCGCAAGACCAAACCTCGTTATCTGGGACCCTTTGTTGTCGACCGACAAACAAAAGGAGGATCATACGTGCTTAGGGAGATGAATGGAAATTTATCGCGAAGAGGAATAGCTGCCTTCCGATTAATTCCCTACATCACGCAATTCATCTATCCTACCCTCACTTGCCGATGCATTAGAGGGAGACGAAGCACAATTATCGGGCATAGAAGAAAGTTCCAGTGATGATGAAGAATCGATTCCCTCAAGTGACGAAGGACGACAGACGAATCAGTCTGACAATTGACCACTCTATCATTATCAATATGCAGCAAGTTCAAGCTGGCGAAAACACAGAACAATAGGCCTTTTCTTTTGGATCATTTGTCCGATACGCAGAAGGACGCAGAGCATGATGTATCCCACATCGGACTAGGAACATGTACGCCCAAGAATATAGCCAGTATTGCTATTAGGGGCATGTAATGTTCATGAAGTATCCCCAAATATAGCCCATGGTGCTATTAGGGACATGAACTTTCCATGTAGTCATCTATCGGGATGTGCTCGACTTCTGGGGCAATGGTTCGCTCAAAAGATCAATGTGCCAAAATTTATGATGTCGTCAATGGGACCATCAATCATGAAGCGCCACTCTGGTCTTGACTTGTCCTGCCAAACCAATATCTTGTCATTGTCACACCTGTCACCGTCACACTATATTGGAATCTGCATATCACTGAAGACCGTGAAGACGACGTATTCCTTCACTGTAATATCTGTCCATTGGCATTGCACTTCTATTGCAATCTGCACAGATAGCCCATCCCACCCATCCCAATTCAATAACCTCCTTGGCGATAACAAAGACCACCATCAAAACCACACACCTCTTCAATAGCATAATGAATAATGTCGACTACATAGCAGTTCATTTGACTCGCATGTTTATCACAGAGACTTTTGAAACTCTGCTAGATGAATGCGAGCAAATGCATCTACACGAGGACCCTAATCGTGATGTACATGGCCATTTCCGCCAGATGTTGTACTACTGGGATCATGATTTTCAAGACAAGTCCAACTGCTATGCCCGTTATGCTATTACTTCTTCCACTGTTTAACTATTTTGGAGACTGCCATGCGCATTGCACATTTTGAGCATCGCTGGCATGTGCCAAGAAATGAACAACCAGATCACTGATTGTTCATGACGAAGAAGACAACTGGGGACAGTTGTAATCTCACTGCCCCGCGGATGTCATGCATGAAACGAAGATCATACATTGACATTCAATAGGATAAGGGTATACTAGTCCAAAAGCTTTCGCTTTAGACTAATTACTCTATGTTGAGGCAAGAGAAGTAAAAAGTGGCAGAAAGCTCGCGTTTCGTTTACTTCTGTTTACGTTTATCTTTGTTGACTTTCTTGCTTCTGTTTCTCTTGTTTTTTTATTTGTGCACGTTATGTGAGCTTCAGCCACAATCTGAGCTTACATAACATGTAATTAACCCTAGGAGAAGTCATGTGACTCCAGAATTGAGTCATTTGATCTTGGACGATGTCACTCGATGTCATAACTCCACAATGATGTCATTTGATGTCATAGCTCCACAATGATATCATTCAGCTCCACTTTGCTCCACAAATGCTCCACACTGCTCCACAGTGATGTCATTTGCTGTCAAATGAGTCAGAATGAGTCATTTTCCTCCTTTGGTGTTCTTTCCACTTCAATTCTGCATTTTATGCTACAACTACCTTATTTCTTCTCAGATTTGTGTCTCTTTCTTTTCTTGGTACTATACAGTTCCTGGGATATTTCCCACACCAAATGTATATAAGGAGGCTCAATTCTCTGAGGAGAAATGAGAGACTCCCCATATTGGAGATTTCCCACTTCACATCTATCATCTGAAGTGCAGGCTGATACTGACAGCCTTACTACACTAAGATTTGATATAATCTTAGTCTTGTGCTATCTTTACTGTTGTTAGGGGCATTTAGTCACCCTAACCTTCTTTTCTAGTCCTTTGTTGGTCTAGAACTGCTGTTTCCTTGCTTGATTAAGTCAGCAAGGATTTGTCTGGGAAAAGCTTAGTCAGCATCCCACACAACCCATATCTTTTGTCCAAGAGCTGTTTGGGACAAAGAACTCTTCAGGAGATATTCTTGCTTTGATTACGTCAGCAAGGATCTGTCTGGGTAAAGCTTAGTCAGCTTCCCAATTCCACACCACCAAGGACTTTTGCTCCATACCAAAGGTCCCTCGTTCATCAAAGGATCCACACACTTCAGCCAAGTGTTGTGTAGCGCATCCACTCGTATATTTGTCCAAGGACCATTCGGACAAACATTCGTCAACGTAGTCTAGTCCATCTATTCTACGCAGTTCATCGTATCAGGCCTATCGTCTAGGTCTATCATCCCATCCAAAACCAAACCCCATTCCAAGAACAACGACAGACTGTATAGTCGAGCCTCCCACGAACGACACGTTATCAACCGAGAAAACTAGAAAATCCGTTGACCGTGTACTTGAGGAGTTGGCAACTCTTGTATATCAAAGTGTAGTTGTTGTCACTACATTTAACGAAAACATATAAGACCCTCAAGTA